>NW_024070213.1:26979364-27076590 GCF_014754425.2 Oryx dammah
AAAAAAAAAAAAAAAGGAATGATTGTAAAAATTGTGAAGATATATCTGGGCCTTCTCTGATGTTGTGGGCCGTGTTGGTCACTTCCAAGGCGTTTCCCTCTGTTTAGCTTCTGTTTGCTGGTCTCTTCAGGGTCTGAATTCCGTCCTGACACATGGGGGCGGTGGTGGACCCTTTTTTTTTTTTTTTTTTTTATTAGGCTCACTAGTTCAGTCGCGCAGTGGGGAGGGGGGGATGCTGCAAACAAATAGCACTGTCGTGGGCACACAGCGTCTCAACCCCGCTGGACCTGTCTCCCCCCACGACGCACAAACCGCTCCGGCTCCACGGAGCTCAGCCAGGAACCATCCGAGGCCGGCCCCAGGCTTCGCGCACCTCCCCGGTCCAAGCCGCTCGGTTTTGGCGCCCAGGTAACCCTCAGAGGCACAAACTTGTTTGGGACTGCGCTCTGCGCCCCTCCCGGGTCCGAGCAGCTCGGGAGCTTGGCGAGCGCGGGAGCTTGGCGAGCGCGGGAGCTTGGCGGCGCGGTCGCCGGGACTTGTCCCCTTCTCTGTTTCTACTGCTCAGTTTTCTGGGTGTACTGCTGGCGCTCCTTGTGAGGCGGGTGCTGACTGTCCTGCATCCCCTGAAGTCTCAGCAAAGAAGCCTGCCTGCCGCTTTTCAGGTAGTCTCTCCGGGGCTGCGATTGCCCCTTTCCAGCCCTTACAGCTCTGGCTGCCTGTCCCCGGCGGGGGATGGTCTGCAGCCGGCTATTTCCGTTCAGTCCTTTGTTCTATGTGCGGTCCTGGCGGGGTCTTATGTTCGCGCTTTTCGCGTGGTAGCTATCCCCCAGCCTGGTTTGCTCGCCCAAGTTCGTTCGCTCTGGTTACGCGTGGGGCGTTTCTGCCCGCTTCTTACCGAGCGCGGCAGCCCGCGGCTCCCGCGCTTCCCTGCCCTGCCCCCACTTGCTAGCGGCGGCTGCAGGCGTCTGCGTGGCTTTTCCGCTGGGGGAGTTACTGTTGGGCTCGTAATCTGTTGGTTTTAATTATTTATTCGTTTTTCCTTCCTGTTATGTTGCCCTCTGTGTTTCCAAGGCTCGCCTTAGACTCGGCAGGTAGAGTGTTTCCTTGTGTTTGGAAACCTCTCTTCTTAGAATTCCCTTCCCGGGACGGGCTTCCCTTCCCGGGACGGAGCTCCCTCCCCACCTCCTTTGTCTCTTTTCTCGTCTTTTATATTTTTTCCTACCTGGTTTTGAAGACAATGATCTGCTTTTTTGGTTGCTTGATGTCCTCTGCCTGCATTCAGAGGTTGTTTTGTGGAGTTTGCTCCGCGTTGAAATGATCTTTTGAGGAATTTGTGAGGGAGAAAGTGGTCTTCCCTTCCTATTCCTCCGCCATCTTCTATACTAGGCTTTAAACAAATACTATTTTTAAAGGTCTGAAAGTTCTGTCTCTATCAAGACTTCATATTCTATTAACTCACTTTTTTCCTTCTCCCAAGCTACAGTGAATGAAAGAATAAGCAACTTACTTTTAATATAGTAGCAACACAGCTAGCACTTAATTTCAAAATAACTTGATCAAGATATTTCCCTTTATTTGTCAGTTTCCTGATATTTGAAATAGGAATAGACAAATAACTTTATCTTATCTGCAACTGCCTTTAATTGTTTTTCAAAGAGGTGAAAACTAGGTTCAGGTCACTCAATTAGGAAATAAGGCAGGGGTAGAAAATTGTACTGTCCCCTGCATGATAGCAGGGACCTTGCCTGTCTCATTCATCATAGTGGACCCAGAACCAAGTACTGCTAAGCACCCACTAGATAACCTTCTAAGAATTCTTCACTTAATAAGTAAGGCCCTGAAGAATCCGCCTGCAATGCAGGAGACCCTAGTTCAATTCCTGGGTCTGGAAGATCCTCTGGAGAAGGGATAAACTACCCACTCCAGTACTCTTGGGCTTCCCTTGTGGCTCAGCTGGTAAAGAACCCGCCTGCAATGAGGGAGACCTGGGTTCGATCCCTGGGTTGAGAAGATCCCCTGGAAAAGGAAAAGGCTACCCACTCCAGTATTCTGGCCTGGAGAATTCCATGGATTATACAGCCCATGGGGTCACAAAGAGTCAGACATGACTGAGCAACTTAAACTTTTAAAACAGTTTATAAAACTAATATTAAGAAGATAATGAAGGGTAAGGAAAATGCTGAGCATACATGAAACACTCACAACCAGTCTCAAGGTTCTGGATCATAACTCTTTGTAGTCAGTTTTCAAGATGACTGTTAAACTTTATCCTACTGGCAAGGTCACCGTTGAAGATTCTTTCTCAGGTCTGAGGCGAGATTGCAGGCTGAATAGCAAGGACATTTACAGAACTTACCTTGGAATGTGTGTCCTGAAAATTAAATCATTTTGAACAAAAAATTATCTTTAGAGTGGGGAAAATACATAACAAAATTAATCAGTTATATGCACTTAGATATTGATTTTTTAATCCAACAAGCAGGAAAGTTTTAGGAGGCTATTCACCAAGACACTTAAATCACATGTTTTTAACACCTTTCAGGGAGCTTCCCTGACAGCTCAGTTGGTAAAGAATCTGCATGCCTTGTGGGAGACCTGGGCTCATATCCCTGGGTTGGGAAGATCCCCTGGAGAAGGGAAAGGCTACCCACTCCTGTATTCTGGCCTGCACAATTTCATTTAATGTTGTCTCTTATAATGAATAGATAAAACAACTTACAGTAATACTAACAGCATATACACAGAATATACAGAAAAGGAAATAAACTGACCCCATAAAGCTTTTCTTTTTTTTTCCTAAAAGATGTGTAATTTCCATTTTGAAGGCTGATCACTTTGTCTTAAATGCTTTGCCTGCAAAATGAGTAGACTATTATGTTGAAGAGAAGGCTTTACTTGTTTAAGTAGTGGGCACAGAACAAAGTCATGAAAAAATAAACAGTAAAAATGGCATGGTTTTCCATCTGATTTTATTTTTACTTAAAAGTTCTACTTAAAAGGGGTTAGCATTATGTAAAGGAAATAGATGGTGTTGAAGGACATATTCACAGAGGAAACAAAGCACAAGGTACATTTTGGTACCCTTTTCCTGTTAATAAATAACCAATATCAAAGTGTGTTAACCTTACTCTTTCAGTTTTGCCAAGATTAGACTGTCCAAACAGCTGGACTTTTCAAATCAGTCCAGATCTCTTGGCTTTTCCTCCAAAATTCATGTCTACCATAACAAAAGAGATTTGTAGGTATAAAAATTTCTAATTTTTCTAGGATTTATTTTCTTAAAAACTAGCAATATATTTTAGGAATTACTTTAAAGAGAAAGTAAATGTTGAGCATAAATGTACTGAGTAAAAATCACTACATGTAAAGTGGTTTTGAAGTCTCTCTACCTCTCCAGAGTCCCAAAGTTTAGAATTGCAATCTAGGCTATTATTAAAATATAAAAGTGAAAACATTTCCCTGTATCACCACCTTCTATTTCTACTTAAACTTCTACTCTGTCTTTAACCTCGTACAACCTGTGTTACTCTATAAGGAAAAGAATGTGAGAGGGATATACAATTTTGTGACTTTCTTTCTTACAAATATCTTTTCATCAGGTGTTCTAATGTGAATGTAATTTTTAATTTTCTGTTTCTATCATTCCATTCAAGATATCAATCTTAGAAAAACACTAATAAAATTAAAAGGATAAAAGAGAAAAGGATGAGGATCCTATAATATATTTTAGTTCCTAAAACTTTCTCAATAAAGCAAACATACTCCTGACTGGACCTAGTTCCTGGATCCAACTAGATATGTTATGTGTTGACTCTAAATCTCCACACATTGTTCATTTTCAATAGCAATAAACCAAAAAAAAAAAAAAAAAGAAAAGAAAGAAAAGAACAGAACTATCCACATCTGCTTTCTGGCTAACCTTGTAAATATTCTTTTCTATTTCTGTTTCTTTCAAACATGATTAGATAATAAAATTATTTTTATGTTGGAAATTTACTTTGGATCCTGAGGTTGAATTAAAAAAAGGAACATATTAAATCTTAATTAAAAAAAAAAAAAACTTGACAGATAAACTCATAGAATGCTTAGAGTAACATTTTCAAGGCTCAACTCTGCTTCTGGGAATTGAAACCACCAGTGCCTCTGTCCCCATTCACTCCCGCATTCAAATACAGGATCGCATGAGGGGAAATACTTTGAGGGGAAATAGGTTCACCTTATACATTTTTTTTTTTTCGAATAAGTACTTTGTTTGCATATTGCCATTCAAAGTCTTCTGGCACAAATTCTGTTCAGCACAGAGAAGCTAATTCATTGTTAAGTGTTTGGCTTAAATCCTGTATTCATTATGTAAACTCCTTTTTTTTTTTTTTTTCCACATAACCCTCCAAGGTTTGATGAAAAATAGATTCCTAAACATGTTCAACCTGTCAAACAGGAATAAAAGCTTCCAGTGGAAGCATAATGCTCCCTTGAAATAGGATTGTTGTAGCTTGTATGAGCGTATTTCACTCTTGGACAGAAATGAGATCATGTTTCGTTTCAGGAAGATATATGTTTCAGGTAAGAGACTGAAACAAGTTAACTTTCTATAGTTAACTAAATGCATAGGAGAATATTTGAATTCAAATGTACTGTCAAAGCCAAGTAGCTCTTTAATTATATTGTGAAATTAAATGGTAGATGAGTTTCAATTCTGAGTAGGTTTGTAAATATTCTCTGGAAGATATAGATCTTTCCTGAAAAACTGCACCTTGATGATCTCTTCTCTCCCTCTCCTCTTCCCTTTCTCCCTCTCTCCGAATGACCCCGTAAATGGCACTGATATAATTTCTTTTGTTTCATCTCTTATCTGCTCAACTTCATGTCTGTCAAAGTCTTGAGCCAATTTCAGTCACGTCTGCCGGTAGATTCCTTCCTTGTGCACGTTTTCTTCAGTGTCTTGAATCAGTGTCTGTGGTCTATAGACTGTGTGCTGATTATGACTGCGTAAAGAAACTCTTAATGGAGGGTGGATATTCTTAACATATGGGCTCCAAATTAACAAGAGTTCCTGCTGCAGGAAGCAGCTGTTTTGTTTCTGTTCTGTCACTCCAGGCTGGGCTCCTGTCCTGTTCCGTCTATCTATGTATTGGTAGCTCACTGAAGGCTGATATAAACAGGGTATAATAACAGGTTATTCCCCCGCATTCTTACCTAGCAATTATATTTCTGATACTTGAGTCTGATGATAGAAATGATATATCCCATTTAAAAATCATAATATACATGTGATACTGTTAAAATGCATTGTCAAATTGCAATATTGCATATTAAATAACAGAGAGAGGTTCAAGAGCATGTTGCCTACATTATAAATAACATCATCTATGTCATTAATCCGGAGAAGGCAATGGCACCCCACTCCAGTACTCTTGCTTGGAAAATCCCATGGACGGAGGAGCCTGGTAGGCTGCAGTCCATGGGGTCGCTGAGAGTTGGACACGACTCAGTGACTTCACTTTCACTTTTCACGTTCATGCATTGGAGAAGGAAATGGCAACCCACTCCAGTGTTCTTGCCTGGAGAATCCCAGGGACGGCGGAGCCTGGTGGGCTGCTGTCTATGGGGTCGCACAGAGTCGGACACGACGGAAGCGACTTAGCAGCAGCAGCAGCAGCATGTCATTAATCTGGAGAAAGAAATGATAACCCACTCCAGTATTTCACAGATAGAGGAGCCCGGTAGGCTCTAGTCCACAGGCTAACAAAGAGTCAGACACAATTGAGCACGCACATGCCACACACACGTCATTAATAATATCAAGAGCTTGGATTTGAATCGAGGTTTTCTTACTCAATCTCAGGGGCTCTTTCCATGGCATGTGATTTAACTTCATACATGTGTACCTGCCATTTGTACTATGTAGAAAGCAAGTCTGTGGAATGAGCATAGGGAAACATCATCATCTTGACTGAGCTGGAAAAACAATGATATAGCTTCATCTGCTTCCTATAGAAAAGGATCATAGTAAGTACGTGAGTTCACAGATGGAATGAACAAGCTCATATGTTGCCAGGATGAAACTTCAGTCCCTGGTTTCATGGGTTTTTTTTCTGTCAGAGCTGAGATTCTTTGGTCATAAGGAAGTCCTCTTCAAGGAAGCAAAAAAAGCAATATAATTCTCTTGGAGCTTAGAAAAACTGATGCAATAATCATTTTCTATCTAGAAAAGTACAGTATTGTATTTCTAACAATTATTACCTTTTTCTTTAAATGTATGATCTGATAAAGTGATACATAGATAATCATAGCAGAAATGAACCACTATAATTATTTATGCATAAATCAATTATAACTATCATAAATCAATTATAAGCCATTAGTAATGCAGGAGACTTAAGATAGGCAGGTTCAATCCCTGTGTCAGGAAGATCCCCTGGGGAAGGAAATGGCAACCTACTCCAGTATTCTTGCCTGGGGAATTCCCATGAACTACAGTCTATGGGGTCACACAGAATCAGACACAACTAAAGCAATGTAGCACACAGCTAGCCATTAGCAATAGTCCTTTTATGACACTTTTCCATTTCAAGTTATTATCATTTATTTTTTTGTTGGATGGAATATTTTCAAGAATTATTTAGAGCTGCAGAATAAGCATGATGTGTATCTCTGAAATTCTCTTACACAAAATACTTCTTTTCTTGACAATTTTATTTCATATTTCTAAATGTCTTCCAACTTTATTGGGATTCTTTTTCTTGAGTTATTCAGAAATGTTTTTAAAGTTAAAAATATGAGTTCTTTTGTAAACTATCTTTCTTTTAACTAATATTTAACTACTTCAGAGTCAGAAAGATTAGTCTATGTAATACTGACTTTGAGTTAGGTTAAAAGTAGCTGATATATGGTCAATTTTCAAAAGTTATATACATGCTTTCTTTAAAAACCTAGTTATCTATATCTGTACTTTTTCCTGGATATTATAAGGAACATTCAAAATTTAGATAACCCAATCCAAATTTATACAGTCTTGTGGTCTAGTGTTTAATTATATCTATTTTGATCTTCCCTGGTGGCTCAGATGGTAAAGAATCTGCCTGCAATGCAGGGGACTCAGGTTTGATCCCTGGGTCAGGAAGATCCCCTGGAGAAGGCAATGGCAATCTACCCCAGTATTCTTGCCTGGAGAATTCCATGGTCAGAGGAGCCTAGTGGACTACATTAAATGGGGTCACAAAGTGTCGTACATGACTCAGTGACTAACGCTAGTGTTTAATTAGATATATTTTGATCTCTGTATTAGAAATCACTACTATGTATACAACCGTTAATTTAGAATTATCCATATATTTACTACAATCTGTATTCATCATTCCTTTCAGAAAACATGATCTTTTTTTTGCTGTATTTCTTGAAAGACATGCATATGTTCTTCATCTGATTTATTTTCCTGATCATACCGGCTTCCTGTTTTGTTGTGATATTTTTGCTTAGGTATCATTCTGATTACTTCTTACAAATGCACAACTTTGAATAGGAGTGATTTAAATATAATAATATTTTTTCATGAAAAAAATGTATTCCCCTTTTCCCACTTTCTATTTATATAGGAACTCTGCAAGATGTTTACATTCTTTGTGCTTCCATTTCCTCTAAAATGAAGACAATAATAATGCCTACTCAAAAGACTCTCATGAGGCTCATATGTGTATGAGGATTAAAGAGGTTAAAAGTAGAGCACTTAGACTAATACCTAACACATCTAAGTTAGCATTCTTCAATGTTTGCAAATGTAATTATTAAATTACATTTTTCTCCCTATTCAGCATTTCCCAGAACATATGCTAAAGGACTATCTTCCAGAAAATATTAATGAGTGTGACTGGAAGAGGTGTGGCCATGTCTGGGTTTTCACCCTCCTGTGAACAGGACATAAAGTTAGGTTTGTGTTTCCATCTGCAATAACCCTAGTACTTCATCCTCTGTCTACCTCTGACCCCTGTGACCAAGACCCAAGCCTGGTCAATCAAATCCCTGCTTCAAATGTTTAACCTGATGCCATTTGTTATGCAGAAAGTACATGTCTCCAGGAAGCCTCTATCCATATTCCCCATCCTGGAGGAAAAGTTCATTTGCTTAGAAAACACAGAAGCCAATATACTGAGAGAACCAAGGGAGAGAAAGAGAGGCTTAGTTGTGACTGTCCTCAATTCACATCACATTCTCTTCTGTATTGACTTTTGCCACTGTGACCAAGAGTCTTGACCAGAACAAAACTGCTCCTGAAAAGTATCCTGAGTAGATTAGCTTTAAAAGTATTGCAAACTCTAGCCTTTTACTGAAATTTTAAAAAGTAAACTATGCTCTTGTGCCTGCTCAGTCATGTCTGAATCTTTGTGACTCCGTGGATTCTATGTAGCCTGCCAGGATCCTCTGTCCATGGAATTCTCCAGGCAAGAATACTGTAATGGGTTGCTATTCCCTACTCCAATACTATGCTATCACAAAAGCCTCTATATACCTGTGCTTGGGGTTGGTGCACTGGGATAACCCAGAGGGATGGTATGGGGAGGGCGGTAGGAGGGGGGTTCAGGAGTGGGAACTTATGTACACCTGTGGCGGATTCATGCTGATGTATGGCAAAACCAATACAGTATTGTAAAGTTAAAAAAAAAAAAAATCTTCAAAGGAAAAAAAACAAAGAATTTTATTTTAAAATCTTATTTTAAAAAAAGCATCCCTACCTTAACATAATAGCATTTCTCAAACATATCTGGACATTTTTTCTGACAACTTCTTGTAATAAATGACAAACCTGAGTCACAGAGAATAAATGTGTGCTTCACAGTAGTTTTGAAACCACTGATACAATAGTCTCATAATTCCACATATAGATCTTTACTCCCTATAGAATTTATTTTACAATTGTAATCCATACTTAATGGTGCTAAGATTCTTTTTTATTCAAATAATTAACCAGATGTGCCTGCCCCATCTAATAAGAGACCCAACATTTCCTTCATGTCTAACATAAACTAAAATTGATATATGCCAGGTTTTGTTCATGCATTTTCTTTTCTGCTTCCTTGTTGCCTAAGTCTAAAACCATTTAATTTCTACATTGTTTTAAATGTAGGAAAAAAATCATTGAATCTTTAAAAGGTGTATTATTTTTCAAATCTCACCAATGATTTTTCTATCCTTTGCTTTACTTGTACCAAAAGTACCATGGGATCAGCTTGTCAATTTCCTAATTAAAGGTTTTGAATTAATTTACAAATTCTTCCAAAGTTTATTTATATTTTTATAATTTTAAGCCTTCTCATGTTGAAATATTATGTCTCATATATCCTAAGGAGTTAATATAGTCTTCATACATAAACACATAATCTATGCATAATAATACTATTCTCTTTTTCAGCAGTTATATCCTCATTGATCTTATTGCATTAAATAGAATTCCTAAAACAATTTGATAGAAGGAATAATTATCCTATTCTTGATTTGAAAGAGAAAGCTTTTAAGTGTTTCTTCATTTAAAAAATTTGGCTGTTAGCGTGTGCAAAGTATTTTTTGCATTTTTAAAGTATGTTCTTTTTATTCATAGTTCACCATTTAAAAAATCATCATGAATGGGTACCAACACAATATTGTAAAGTAAATAATAATAATAATAAATAATAAAATAAAATAAAAAATAAATTAAATCTAAAAAAAGTTTTTTTCTGCTATGATTTATTAATTATTTATTAGAAGATTTATTCTTGGAAAGATAAAAGGGAAAATCATATAAAATATAAATACAAGATTTAATAGGCTTCCCTGGTGTCTCAGACAGTAAAGAATCTGCCTGCAGTGCAGGAGATTTGTGTTCTATCCCTCAGTTGGAAAGATTACCTGCAGGAGGGCATGGCAACCCACTCCAGTGTTCTTGCCTGGAGAATCCCAAGGACGGAGGAGCCTGGTGGGCTACAGTCCATGGGGTTGCAAAGAGTCGGACACGAATGAGAGACTAAGCACAGAAAAGTATTAATAAATTGAGTTGGTTACAAAATCCCAGACAACACATTTTATATATGCATAAATGTCCACATTTATTTTAAGGTCTTTAGAAACTGCAACAAGATTATCTTGATGCATTTTTGCTTTATGTTCTATTTTCCTATCCTGCTTCATTTTGTGTTTGTTTGTATATTTCTGTGTTTGAGCAACATACTTGGAAAAACTTTTAACCTTTCTCATACTTTTTGTTTCTGTTGCAAAAACCACACAACTGAAAATTACATATTTTAAATGTAATATGTTTTGCTTTTTAATGATAATGCATTTATTTTTAATAATAATTTTTTATTCCACATATCTATACTTTTGTCATTAGAAATGCCACTGAACTTACTTGCCTAATTCTAGCGTTCATTCTTAATACATACTTTTCCTATTTTCCTTCTTATTATAATGAAAATGCTATCAAATTTTTATTGTTCTGGTGGTTTGAAAATGATACACACTGCTCTTCAACTAATAATTCTGTGTGGCACATTACAATTACATATGTGTACAAATAATCGTATATGAATTTATTATTTCCTAATCATTGGTGAAATGAAAATAGCATATTTTAATCTCCTTTCTTCTTTTAAGGCAGAAAGTTTAGCATGCCTTTCAGTTTTGAAATAAGTCTATGGTTTCTCACCTAACTTATTAATACCAAATAATTTCTGAGATTTATTTAAATCTCCAAATTTAATCTCTTATTACATTTAAAATTTTGTTTATAATTATTTAGATTAAGTCAACATTAACTGATCTTTACTATCTACTCTTAGGTCTCTAATCCTGAGTTTTTATTTTGACTAAAATTTTGTCAACTAGTACACCTTTTCCATTAGAAGTGTATAAAGATTTCGGAGCACTTACATACATGCAAATATATGTTTTTACTATTTTCACATATAAATGGCAAACTGAATGACATAAAACATAGTTACCCTCAACATTATGTAGCTTCTGTTCCCTTGTTTTAGGACAGCTAGTGTTTAAAGGTGAATGCTATGCCTGGATGGTTAGATAACATCACTAACTCACTGAACATGAATTTGAGCAAACTCCAGCAGACAGTGAAGCACAAAGGGACACTGTAGGCTTCAGTGCACGGGGTTGGGAAGAGTCAGATATGACTTAGTGACTGAACAACAACAATGTGCAGATTAACCTTCTTCCCTCCTCCTCTTCCTTTCCCCCCCTCCTCTTCCCTTTGTCCTTTAAAAAGTTTAAATATTTTACATATATCCTTAGTTTTTCCTGGTTGTATGTGTGCCACACAAGTATTTAGGTTTGATATGCATATTCAGAGCTTTATTCAGTTCAGTTAGATTTTTTTTTTTTTTGGCAATCTTCAATGTTACCTCTATTTCATTTCAATAATATGATGTTAGATATCTTTTCTCTGCCTTTTGCAATTGCAAGGGTACCTCTCATTCATTTCTATCACTAGCTCCTTTTCCTCTGTATTCATAGAATGGTTCTCAAAGTTTATCTCAAAATTTAATTTTATTGTCATTCTGCTTTTAATGAATATTTTAAATGTTTGAATATTTAATTTCTTTGCATGTCAATGCTGCTGCTGCTAAGTCACTTCAGTCGTGTCCGACTCTGTGTGACCCCATAGACGGCAGCCCACCAGGCTCCCCTGTCCCTGGGATTCTCCAGGCAGGAGTACTGGAGTGGGGTGCCATTTCCTTCTCCATGCATGTCAATAGTTCATTGTTTTGTCTTTAACATATCTCTTTTTTCCATTTTCTTCCATATCTTTCTTCTTCATTTTATTATTACTTAAAATTTTATCTTATTTCATTTAACACATTTCTTACTTTTCTAAACAGCAAAAAAGCTTACGTTTTTATAAAATTTACTTAGGGATATTATAGCATATGGCTCAGTGGTCAAAAATCAGCCTCCAATGCAGGAGACGTGGGTTTGATCCCTAGGTTGGGAAAATCTCTTGGTAGAGGAAACGGCTACTCACTCCAGTACTCTTGCCTGGAGAATCCCAGGAATAGAGGAGCCTGGTAGGCTATTGATCCTTGGGTTGGGAAGATATCCTGGAGGAGGAAATGGCAACCCACTCCAGTATTCTTGCCTGGAGAATCCCAGGGATAGAGGAATCTGGCAGGGTACAGTCCATAGGGTCACAAAGAGTCAGACATGACTGAAGTGACAGCACGGCATGGCATTGTAGCATATATTTTTCAAAAATAACTTATCCGCTAGTGTCTTGTTATTCATTTTACTTCTTGCAGAATATTTTCATATCTCCTCTGTCGATTTTTTTCCAGTTACTCATCCTTGAGGAATAAAGATTCTCTCCACTGATTACTCATAAATAATGTTTGTAGACTCTTCTGATTACTCTCATTGTTTTCTTGGTTGCTGTTAGAACATGTTTCTCAGATTTTCAACTAGAGAAATGGTAAATGTGAACAGACTTAGTTTAACTACTGGTCTCTGGCAGTCACTTGATTTCTCTAAATTCTGGACTTCATCAATCTTGCTATCATAGTCTGGTTGACTACTTTGAGAAGGTAATCATTTTTCTAGGTAATTCTAATCAATGTATATATAGTTCTTATACCAGAAGTGGTCTACCTTTGTACTTTCTTATGACACTTTCTTTTCTCATATTCTCAGATTCAGCAAATCAAATGTTTAGCCACTGTAGACTCTATTTTGTATTACTACAAATTTTAGCCATAGAAAGGAGGATAGTAAAGTGGTCCTGAGTACAGATACTCTTTTTGGTCACTTTGGGAGAGTTGTTCAGACTCTGAATCTCCAAGTCAGGCAGCACTAGGGAAATTGGTCATTTCTTTCCCATTAGTTAGACTGGTAGATTTATTCTCCTTCAGATAATAAAGCAAGCCATATTCTAAAGATAATTAAGAAAGTGCCAGCCAATTTTTCCCCTTCTACTTCAGATTGATCTACTTGGTCTCACATAGGGTGAAAATCTGGGTAACCAAGTGAATGGTTGCCAGTCTTTGTCGCTGGTAATGCTGTACGATGAATAGACTTTGTCATTTTAGTTCTAAAAATATTTGATTTTTAAGTCACACCCTACCAGCCAGATGCCACTCTAAAGAAAGTCAACTCATCTGATTTTTAAATTTCTACATTCTTTCTTAGATTCTTTTCCATTATAGGTTATTACGAGATATTGAATATAGTTCCCTGTGCTAGACAGTAGGTCATTCTTTATTTCATATATATATAGTGTGTGTGTGTGTATATATATATATATAGTGTGTGTATATGTTAATCATAGACTCCTAATTTATCCCTCACCCTCCTCCCCCTTTGGTTACCATAAATTTGTTTTCTATGTCTGTGAGTCTATTTACGTTTTGTAACTAAATTCATTTGTACCATTTTTTAATTCCATATATAAGTGATGTCATGCGATTTGTCTTCTGTCTGACTTACTTCACTTAGTATGATAATTTTTAGATCCATCTATGTTGCTGGAGATAGTATCATTTTATTCTTTTTTATGGCTGAGTAATATCCCTTTGGGGCTTCCCTGGTGATTCAGCAGTAATCTCCCTGCCAGTGTAGGAGATATGAGTTTGATACCTTGGTTGGGAAGATCCCATGGAGAAGGAAATGACAACCCACTCTGGTATTCTTGCTTGGGAAATTTCATGGACAGGGGGGTCTGATGGGCTATATTCCACAGAGTCTCAAAAAGTTGGACACAATTTAGTGACTAAACAACAATATTCCTTTGTGTGCATGTATGCATATACACACCACATTTTCTTGATCCATTCCTCTCTTGATGGACACTTAGGTTGCTTCCATGTCTTGGCTATTTTAAATTGTGTGGCTATGAACACTGAGGTGCCTGTATCTTTTCAAGTTAGAGTTTTTGTCTTTTTCTGGATATATGTCCCGTAGTTGGATGACTGGATCATATGGTAACTCAATTTTTAGTTTTTTAGGGAACCTCCATATTGGTCTCCATAGAGGCTGTACCACAGATATATGTTTTAAATAATTAAAATAAGATATGGTTATTTTAACCATATGTATATATTAACATATATCTCAGAGGAATGCCTTGTGTTATAGCTCACTGTATGAGCTGGCACAATAAACAAGTCCTTATAAGTATTAAATGTAACAATATATTTATATTATCACATTATTATTGGTTTCTTCTACACATGGCTTATAAAACATTTCTGAGATCTTTCTCTTAACTATTATTCAAATAAAATTCATCATGTGCTGTGCTGTGCTTAGTCATTCAATCGTGTCCGACTCTTTGTGACCCCATGGACTGTAGCCCACCAGGCTCCTCTGTTCATGGGATTCTCCAGGCAAGAATACTGGAATGGGTTGCCATTTCTTTCTCCAACGGATCTTCCCAACCCAGGGATTGAACCCAGGTCCCCTGCATTGCAGGTGGGTTCTTTACAGTCTGAGCCACCAAAGAAGCAAAAATTCATCATATCAATAATTTTGTCAAAGATTCAGTTAAAATTTAGATTTTTTACATCTTGTGCTAATGATTACTAAGTCTCATTAGGTAGAAATCTCTTCAATATCTCTGATATTTTGAATAGTTAATTCACCTGGAAGTTTAATTTACACACTGAAAAATACAGACATGTTTCTAGCTATTAGAACAGTCGATGGATACCACATGGTGTGCATCCCTCCTCCTGCCCTTCTGCTGCATCCACACAGACTGCAGTAATGGAACATCATTGCTTCCTGAGTTCTGTTCAGTCTCATAATTCTCAAACCAGGTCCTGAAAAGCCCCTACCATGTGATGAGATTTAACTTATGAGATAAAACCATTTACCACTTCAGTTTCAGATCCTTATTAGGGTTCTCCCAAAGAAGAAACTGTTATTGACTTGTTTCTGCTAATTTCTATTCACAGCCAAAAGAAAAACCATTTACATGTATAGAAAAAAATGTAAATTATATTAGTATATAACAATGAAGCTTAAGCTAGATGAGACAGCAAATATAACAATTTTTGCTTTTTTATATTTAAAATATTAAAAAATCTAGATTCAGGTTTAGGAAAAGGCAAAATAGAAAAAAGTTATTTATTGGAGGTTATAGTAGAACGGCTATTTGCTGTAGGTTCGTCAAACCTGGTTAGCCCCTAGAATGGCCCTAAGGACTATTGTTGTTTTCCAAGAAAATATTAATATTTAAGGATTAAGTTCATGGGTCAGGTAAAACTTACAGTAGTCCAAATTACTTTGGACCAGGATTCTGTGAAATGTGGCCTAATTATATGTGGCTCCCAGGTAGTTTCCCTGGCGGCTTTAACGGTAAAGAGTCTGCCTGCAATGCAGGAGTCCTGGGTTTGATCCCTGTGTCAGGAAGATCCCCTGGTGAAGGGAATGGCTACTCACTCCAGGATTCTTGCCTGGAAAATAGCATGAACAGAGGAGCCTGGTGGACTATAGTCTATGGGGTCACAAAGAGTCAGACACGACTGCACTTTCACTTTCATACAACTGTTTATACTTTAGTTCTAAATAGTCTGAAAGAACAGAGAACAATCTATTGTTGGTATTTTATGATGAAAATATATAATGTTTCATAAATACAAATCCCTTTAAAGAATGGTCTTGTATTCTAAATATGTAACTTCAATATGCTTCAAGTTCTTTACTAGAAACATAGCAGTATTTGCCATTATTAAAAAAATAAATATTCATGATACTCCAATTAAAAAATAAATTTTTAAAATTAAAAGTTTAAATTAAAAAGTCTAGTTAAAATTAAATTAAACAGATAATTTTAAGAACTGTGCTTTTTTTCATCATTCAGTCATGTCTGACTCTTTGAGATCCCATGTAGCCTGCCAGGCTCCTCTGTCCCTGGGGGTTTTCAAGGCAAGAATACTGGAGTGGGTTGCCATGGATCTTCCCAACCCATGGATCAAACACAGGTCTTCTGCACTGCAGTAGATTCTTTACCACCTGAACCACCAGGGAAGCCAAATTTTAAGAACTGGAGTTGAATAATTAACCAATGTTTTGTATTCCATATCCCCTCAAAGTAAGAAGAGTAGCAGAAATCCATACTTATAAAATATGTAGTGAGAGGTATTTCTTTGGTTGATATTTAATCTGTGCAAGATGCACTGTTGATTTCTTAGCCTCTTCACTTCCATTTCCAAAAAGTAACCCTGGTTCTCCAAGTACTCTGCTTCTTTGCAGTTCTGTGGAAGTTGTTCATTTTCCCTTGGCCATTGTATCAAGAAGAGGAGACAAGTACAACCAGGATCCCGTAACATTTTGCTCTCCTACTAATGTCCCTTCTACTTACTGCCATCCCCTGACCTTGTTTTTCCACATCCATTAAAGGCTTTTGCTCCTAAGTGCAGCTGGTTCAGCATCTTCAGTTTGCATTCTAACTCCAGGCTATTCAGAGAACTTCAATTTCCTCCATCATTTCTCTTTCTAGTAAAAGAATATCTGTGCTTCTTCTGGTCTCCTGGCAACACAGTAAGGAACTTCATTTCCCAGGCTTCCTTGCAGATATATATTCAGGCCAATGGATGTGAGCAGAAGTGATATGTGCAACTTCATAATAAGGTTCCTGAAAGGAAGTCACTTGCCTTTCACTTCTTTCTCTCTTATCAGGATCAAAAGTGGAGAAAGTGAAGTGACAGTGGCTTACAGTTCTTTTCCTACCTTTCAGACTATTCTGTACCTTTTCGTTTTAGATTCATTTATTAGATATTGGTTTTCCCCCACAATGGGATTCCATTCTCAGATTCATTTATACCTGTTTTACTCCTCAACTGCTCCTTAGACAAGGCTCATGGGTCCAGCTACAAAATTTATCTCCTGAATTGAAGAATTACATATGCAAATGCTTATTCAGAATCTTCACTTAGATTTGTACAAGTCCTCGACTTCCATATGGCCAATAAATCTGGCCACCCATTCCTTTTTTTTTTTTTAATGTATGATATTACCAACTACATAAACCAAATGTATAGCTTAAAGTACTATTATAAATAAAGTGAACAACCTTCTAACCACCCAATATGTCAAGAAATAAGCATTTTTTGCCATCCCCAAAACCTCTCCAACCCCTCTTACAATACCTTTCCTCCCCCAAGAAAAACAGCTCTTCTGATGTCACATCTGTACTTTTCTACATAGTTTCATCATTGAAATGTGTATCCCTAAAGTGTATGGCTTTGTTTTACATTCTCTATTTCTTTGGAGGGGTGCAGGAATGGGTTTTCACAGTCTTTATCAATTGATGTATTTCATCTCTCTTTTTTGTCTTCTAATTTATTTGCAGAAGAATCTAGCTTAATTTTCTATATCAGTTTCCATCCTGATTTAGTTCTATCCTGTACCCTTGTGCATGGTGACTGAATCTAGAAGCATACATAGATTAAGATTAGATTTTGTTGGCAAGACTTCATGGTAGTTTTGAACTCTTAAAGAAAGCACAAAACGCTAGCTGCTCCTCTTTTTGTGACATTAGCAGCCATCAATGCTGCTGCTGCTGCTGCTAAGTCGCTTCAGTTGTGTCTGACTCTGTGCGACCCCATAGACAGCAGCCTACCAGGCTCCCCTGTCCCTGGGATTCTCCAGGCAAGAACACTGGAGTGGGTTGCCATTTCCTTCTCCAATGAATGAAAGTGAATAGTGAAAGTGAAGTCGCTCAGTTGTGTCCAACTCTGTGTGACCCCATAGACAGCAGCCCACCAGGCTCCTCCGTTCATGGGATTTTCCAGGCAAGAGTACAGGAGTGGGGTGCCATTGTCTTCTCCGATCAATGCTAGATGCCTAGATTTTATAATTCATGACTTACTATAAAACATTGATAACCTGGCTTCATCATTCTTTCTTCACTTATCTTTTGCAGTACTTGTACAAAGAGAAACTTTGCCTCATTTATTACTTAGATCACTTCATATTATTCATAACATTTCATATTATTTCAAATCATTTCATATTATTACTTAGATCATTTCATATAAAAAAGGACAAAATATGTTTTATTATGTAGTTTATTATCCCTGTGTCATACAAAGGCAATCAATTAGTTGCAGGTATGAATGTGTATTATTATGAATTCAGGCATCTAAGATGTTTGATATGCTTTCATCCATTTCAGTTTATTATACATTTTGGACAACCTAAGCCTTTTCAAGTTGGCTCTCAACTTCTATTGGTGCATCCTTATATTCTGTGACAACCTCCTTATTAACTAGAATAATAGGATTTCCTAGGCTCATGTTTAGAGAAGGCGATGGCACCCCACTCCAGTACTCTTGCCTGGAAAATCCCATGGAGGGAGGAGCCTGGTAGGCTGTAGTCCATGGGGTCGCTAAGAGTCGGACCGACTGAGCGACTTCACTTCCACTTTTCACTTTCATGCATTGGAGAAGGAAATGGCAACCCACTCCAGTGTTCTTGCCTGGAGAATCCCAGGGGCGGGGGAGCCTGGTGGGCTCCCATCTATGGGGTCACACAGAGTCAGACACAACTGAAGCGACCTAGCAGCAGCAACAGCAGGCTCATGTTACATTAGTTACCTTTTTCTCAAAGACAGGTGGTACTTCAAGTAGCTTTGTTTCTTTTCATAGGAAGTGGTATTTTTATATCACAGCCTGGATGGTAGAGATGCTCACTGCTGTTAGTATGGGCTTTATTTCTAGACTTTTCCAATGAAGAAAACTATAGATAAATAAACGTGATTTCTTTTGGAAAAAAAAATCTGATGAGTTCATTCTGATGCTTTCAGTTATAATTCTATACTTCTGAGAATACTGCTTGTTTTACCAAGCATTACACACAAAGTATTATAAGGATAATAATTCTAACACAGTCACCATATGGTTAATAAAAACTTCCAAAAACATGTACATGTTCTCTTCATTTTCCCTACCTTTTACAAAAGTTGAACTCTATCTACATTTTCAGTGCAGCCATATTAAACTACCTCCTATATCCCTCATCTATCTGAGTTCTTCAAGATAGTATGTGTATATTTAATGCTCATCAGTAGTCTCAACATTGATGTATCTCAATCTTTTTGATTAACCTGAAGTTTATTCTTCAGTAGTTTATGAATAAATGGTCCATTAAAACAATACTCCCTAAGCTCTCATGTGGCCATGACAGTTTGTGGAATTTTAATTTGGAAATCAGTTAAGTGAAGACATATTTTTGGTTCCCAATTTCTTTCCTTGTATCTTAAACATAAGAGTCAATTATCCACTTGGCACAGGTGTTCCTGCCATAAAACCTAATGACAATTCTCTTTCCATTTAGGTTACAAGACTATGTTAGTCTTTCTCAGGCTCTAACACAGCAGCTAGTACTCTGTTCCAACAGAGTATCTTTTCACATCTTCATTTTCTTCCATCTTTCATCTTTCTTTTGCATTTCACAGTTTCTTTATCCCCTCTTTCCTAGTTTTATTTTTCTTTCTTACTACTTTTCTCCTTGACTTTTCAAAAATAATAGTCTGTCTGGAAAACCAAGGACTTCCTCTTCCTTTTGCCAAACCTGTCTGGAAAACTGTTCCTTTTTTCTCTTAGTTTAGGAATCATCTCTTCCTGAAACCTTTCTCAATCCACTTTGATAAATTGCAATTGTCTTTCCCTAATGTTGTTACTTAAAATTTAATGTAAAGTATTTCTCTGGAAACCAAGTAAATGATTGACAGAACCCTCTAAGTTACTCATTCATTACTAATAGAACACTCAGTGTTGTTGTTTAGTCACTCAGTTGTGTCTGACTCTTTTGGAACCCCATGGGTTATAGCCCTGCAGGCTCCTCTGTTCATGGGATTTCCTAAGCAAGAATAACTGGAGTGAGTTGCCATTTCCTTCTCTAGAGGATCTTCCTGACCCAGGGATCAAACCCGTGCCTCTTGCATTGGCCAAACACTCTTAAATAAGGGATGGGGACCTACGTATTAGTTGCAAAAGCAGGCAAAGAAAACAGCAGCCACTACTGCTTCAATCACATAAAATTTCTTAGTCCTAATTTTTCAGAATAGATTTGTCTAATAGGCGAAACACTGTTAGTTCTTCCCAAATACCACTAGGCTGTGTTCATGGAGCCCTTACTGAGTGTCATATTTCAAGGGTTAGCCAGATTGGGTCTGAAGATTTCCTCCCTTCTGGGTTGGTGTCATATTCCCTCACTGTCTCTGTCTGCCCCTGAAACAGGCTTCATTCCCACTAGGTAATTTCCCCCAAAGCTGTTACTCAGAGCTGGAGGCTGACTTTCCATGGTCATGTTTATTCTTAAGACACACTCAGAGGAATTGAATGAATTACTGCTTCAACTGCTTTATCATGTTTGAGACTAAAAACCTTAACAATACTTAGGAATCGAAGTATTCTTGAAACCAGGTCTCAGTGACCTGAACAAAACATACCCAATATATAAACCTTAAGTATATCCTTTATGAATTTTACTTCTGCACTTTCTAAAGCAAAATAATCTTAATGATGTTCTATATGAAATTTCACCAAACAAAATGAAGACTTTGTCTATTAAAGTCATTCTCATACATCTGTATTATAAATTTATGTCTGTGAAATACTTGAGGGCAAGAGCTGTGCTTTATCTTTTTTATATTCCCAGTGCTTTGCACAGTACTTGACACAATGTATTTTAAAACACATACTGAATAAATAAATGTGCAAATGAGTAAATAGAGGTGTGAATAAGTGAACTGATATTTTGAAGTCAATATCCCTCAAAAATAAGCATAACTGACAGCTTCAAATTTTCCACATAAGAGTGCTTGAGGCAGTCTAATAGGAAGTGTCTTCTATAGGATTATACATTATTAAGAAAATGTCAATTATTCACATAAAAAGGCACCTGATAGAGACTCCTTGGAAATTAATGTTTTTCCTAAGTATCTCCTGTCTGTGCTTACAGGGAAATAATCAGAGCTCATGAAAATAGTATGTTTACCTTAGCACTCAATTACAAATTGGAAATGGAAAAAGTAAGGTAATGCAAATTTTATATGTAATATGCTTTAATTATATATATATCATTAAATTATAAATAGTTACAGTCTTCTCTGTATTCATTCAGCAAATTGAGCTGAGAAAGATCATACTTATGTCTATCTAAAACAGTGTCTGCATGACATATAAAATTGGCTCATAAGATGGAGAGATGGGAATTTCAGACCATGTCGCCAACTCAGACTTTTCTCAGAACCCAGGTTTGCTGCTACAGATAATGTGGACTTGCCCTCCACCTTGCTGAAATACAGATGTCTTAGCTTGATTATGCTTTGACATGCCTTATGCTGGCACAATCTTTATCTCCCAAGACATCAATACATATTTTAAAAACTGCTAAATTTTCAACATGTTACAACTTGCTATCTGAAACAAAAATCATGTTTCTTCAATCTCATAATTTACTCCCTTCACTCTCTTCTCATCTTGTCCCTGCAGATACAGTGATTCAGTAATGCAGGCAGAACTTTTTGGATCAAGAACAGACAATTTTCAGAAAGCTTCTTTGTTCTTTTGTAAAATAAACATCTTTTTGTTCCCATTCTGAACACTGGGGCTATTTGGATGATATTTGCATCTTAGGAGATTTACAGAGTGGAAGCTGCTGGCAGGGGCTGCCCTTTCTCTGAGAGGTACCCAGGTTTTGTCTCTACTTGTTCTTGGAGGGCAACTGAGCATTTAATCTTCAATAAAAACAGATCTCTTGAAAGTCAAACCAAATAGAAAGTTATAAGCTATTGAAGAATACTAATTTGTCATTATTAACACTTTTGAACTTCCTGTTTGAATTTAGCTGGGCTTACCAACAAAGACTGGGGAACCGTTTTTGTGCGGTCTGCTCTCCTTCTTCAAGTCCGTTCATTAATCACATTCCAGTTTTCATGTTGTATCGATTTTCTGTTGCCAGTGTAACAAATGATCACAAACTTAAGTGACTTAAAATCACACAAATTATTATCATACAATTTTATCGGTTGGAAATACAACGCCAGTATCACTGTGCAAAAATCAAGGTGTTATCAGGGATGTGCTCCCTTCTGGAGGCATCTGGGGGAAATCCATTCCCTTCCCCTTTCTAGCTTCTAGAGGCTGCTCGCATTGTTTTGTTCACGGACCCCTTACTCCATCTTCAAAGCCAATAAAATCAGGTTGAGTCCTTCCTGAGTATCACTCTGACCTCTTCTTCCTTTAAGTATCCTTGTGATTGTATGTGTGTGTGTGTGAGTGTGTGTGTGTGTCCACGCTCAGTCCCTCAGTCATGTCTGACTTTTTGCAACCCCATGGACTGTAGCCCACCAGGCTTCTCTATCCATGGGATTTCCCAGGCAAGAATACGGAAGTGGGTTGCCATTTCCTCCTCCAGGGGATCTTCCCAATCCATGGATTGAACCTGGGTCTCCTGCATTGGCAGGCAGATTCTTTACCACTGTGCCAAGTGGTAAGCCCTCTTGTGATTGTACTGATCCTATTCAGGTAATTTCCTAATTTAAGGTCAGATGACTAGGAAACTTAACACCATTTAGAGCCTTGATTCTTCTTCATCATGTAACCTAACATATCCACATGTTCCAGGGATTAAGAACGGGAATACTGGAGGAGGGGGGCATTATTTTGCCTACCACAGAGCTTTTTCCTATAATTCGACAGTTTAGTTTCAGTTCAGTCGCTCAGTCATGTCCGACTCTTTGCGACCCCATGAATCGCAGCACGCCAGACCTCCCTGTACATCACCATCTCCCGGAGTTCAGTCAGACTCACGTCCATCGAGTCCATGATGCCATCCAGCCATCTCATCCTCAGCCGTCCCCTTCTCCTCCTGCCCCCAATCCCTCCCAGCATCACAGTCTTTTCCAATGAGTCAACTCTTTTTTAAATCAGGAACCAACAGCCATGTCATCCCTATTATGACATATTTGATGCCATGTAGTATATATATAGTAGGTGGCGCAGTGGTAAAGAATCCACCTGCTAACAAGGAGATGAGGATTTGATCCCTGGGTCAGAAAGATCCCCTGGAATAGGAAATGGCAATCCACTCCAGTACTCTGGCCTCAGAAATCAAATGGACAGAGGAGTCTGGCAGGCTATAGTCCATGGGGTTGCAATGAATTGGACATGACTGAGCAATTGAGCATGCATGCTAGCACATAGTATGTATAATTCTGCCTCAAAGTCAAAGTATATGACTTTTAGTTATTTTATGCATTACTTCCTAATGCAGACTGCATATATTTACCAGCTGGCACTCAATCACATTTTTATTTATTTTTAAACTAAGATATAGTCTACCTTCTGGACTGTAATGGTAAAGAGGAGACATAAAATTATTAGGAATTTGTTAAAATCACCAAATTTAATATTATAAAAGTGGATCTGGATATGGCTTCTGTTTTATTACATTTTCAATACGAATAAGTATTTATCATTCTCCTTTATGTCACTATAATGAGATTTTTTTTCAAAGAGGGCTTCTCACTCAAGTTTCAGTGCTGTGAGAAATGGATGGAAAATATTATTATTAATAAAAATGTTTACATTTCCAACTCTTTTCAGCAGAGATAGTTTGAATTAAGTTAATGCTGTCTTTCAGTGCCTAAATTCCAGCATGCTCTAGATGTTATATTAGTATGGAATTATCACTCACTTGCTTTTTTTTAAAATTCCCATTTATAACAAATCTATGAACACAAACTCTTAGACATTGTGTAAGTTGATTCACCTTTCTGTGCCTCAGTTTTCTCATTTGTTAAATGGCAGTAATAATATCACAGTTTGAGAGGATATGTTAATTCATGTAAACAAAGCAGTCTACTGAGTACTGTGTTAGAGTGGTGCTCAAAAGATGTTCAAAATCATTATTATTAATAACAACCAGGTGGTACAGCTTACCTGAATCTTTAATTTCAGCATTATACGACTGATACTTCATTTAAAGACTTCCCCTGTGGTTTTAGAAAAAATTTAAAATAATTAAAAAACACTCAGTTAATTTGAAGTACCCCAAAATTTAAAAAGTCAACATGAGATAGCCATATTTACCACATTTAAGCTAAGACAAGACACAGCAGGCTAGACTACGGAAGACTAGACAGGATATTAACTATGGTTGTCAGAGAAAAGTGACACTTGCTGGAAAATTCTGACTTCCATGACAGAGACAGAAGAAAGTGTATCAGTTCAGTTCAGCTCAATCACTCAGTTGTGTCCAACTCTTTGAAGCCCCATGAATTGCAGCACACCAGATCTCCCTGTCCATTGCCAACTCCTGGAGTTCACCCAAGCTCATGTCCATTGAGTCGGTGATGACATCCAGCCATCTCATCCTCTGTCATCCCCTTCTCCTCCCACATTCAATCTTTCATCAGGGTCTTTTCAAATTAGTTAGTTCTTCCCATCAGATGGCCGAAGTATTGGAGTTTCAGCTTCAGCATCAATCCTTCCAATGAATATTCAGGACTGATTTCCCTTACGATGGACTGGTTGGATCTCCTTGGTAGTCCAAGGGACTCTCAAGAGTCTTCTTCAACACCACAGTGCAAAAGCATCAATTCTTTGGCACTCTGCTGTCTTCACAGTCCAACTCTCACATCCATACATGACCACAGGAAAAACCATAACATTGACTAGATGGATGTTGTTGGCAAAGTTATGTCTCTGCTTTTCAATATCCTGCCCAGGTTGGTCATGACTTTTCTTCCAAGGCGTAAGCATCTTTTAATTTCATGGCTGCAATCACCATCTGCAGTGATTTTGGAGCCCCAAAAAATAAAGTCTGACACTGTTTCCACTGTTTCCCCATCTATTTCCCATGAAGTGATGGGACCAGACGCCATGATCTTTGTTTTCTGAATGTTGAGCTTTAAGCCGACTTTTTCACTCTCCTCTTTCACTTTCATCAAGAGGCTCTTCAGTTCTTCACTTTCTGCCATAAGGGTGGTGTCATCTACATAACTGAGGTTATTGATATTTCTCCCAGTTATCTTGATTCTAGCTTGTGCTTCATCCACCCCAGTGTTTCTCATGATGTACTCTGCATAGAAGTTAAATAAGCAAGATGACAATATACAGCCTTGACATACTCCTTTCCCTATTTGGAACCAGTCTGCTGTTCCATGTCTAGTTCTAATTGTTGCTTCCTGACCTGCATACAGATTTCTCAGGAGGCAGGTCAGATGGTCTGGTATTCCCATTTCTTTAAGAATTTTCCAGAGTTTGTTGTGATCCACATAGTCAAAGGCTTTGGCATAGTCAATAAAGTAGAAGTAGATATTTTTCTGGAACTCTCTTGCTTTTTCCATGATCCAGCAGATGTTGGCAATTTGATCTCTGGTTCCTCTGCCTTTTCCAAATCCAGCTTGAACATCTGGAAGTTCACAGTTCACGAACTGTTGAAGCCTGGCTTGGAGAATTTTGAGCATTACTTTACTAGCATGTGAGATGAGTGCAATTGTGTGGTAGTTTGAGCATTCTTTGGCATTGCCTTTCTTTGGGATTGGAATGGAAACTGACCTTTTCCAGTCCTGTGGCCACTGCTGAGTTTTCCAAATTTGCAGGCCTATTGAGTGCAGCACTATCACAGCATCATCTTTCAGGATTTGAAATAGCTCAACTGGAATTCCATAACCTCCACTAACTTTGTTCATAGTGATGTTTCCTAAGGCCCAGTTGACTTCACATTCCAGGATGTCTGGCTCTAGGTGAATGATCACACCATTGTGATTATCTGGGTTGTGAATATCTTTTTTGTATAGTTCTTCTGTGTATTCTTGCCACCTCTTCTTAATATCTTCTGCTTTTGTTAGTGTATAAGTTGCTTTAATGAAACATACTTTTCACTACTACTGTGGAAATGAAAAAATTGGCTATTTCTGCAAAAAGGATTATGGCTAGATAATGTATCTATGTGACCCATCAATGTGAATAGTTTGGAATAAATTTTATAGATTAATTTTCTATTTCACATATTCTTCTATACACATTTTATTTATATCTTCTGAATTTCCATTTTATTTATATCTCCTGAAAATCTTTGTCAAATCAGTACAATTTCTTGAGTGAAACATAATAAATCTAACTCGTTTATGTCTCAGGTGGTTGTGAGTTTCAAGTAGACCCTTAGTGCCAATATAATAGAAATCATTTGCCATTGCAAAACACATTGATAGAAAATGGTATCTGATAGGTAATGACTATTATAATCACCTTTTAAAATGTTTTTTTGTCCTTAACACCCATATAATTGTTAAGGCAATTAATAAATCCATGTTGTTGTTATTGTTGTTTAGTCACTCTGTCAGTCATGTGCAACCGTTTGTGACCCCCATGGACTGTAGCCTGTCCAGCTCTGCTGTCCATGGGACTCTTCAGGCAAGAACACTGGAGTGGATTGCCACCTCCTCCTCCAAATAAATCCACAAAATTACAGAAATACTGTTCAGTGTCATTTTCTTATAATTCAACTATAATTTTTCCAACATTTAAATCATTTGATCAATAAATGCAAATGAGCAACTACTCTGAGTGAAGCAAAGCACTAAGTACTGAGTTATAAGTGAAAAGACTAACCTGGCCTAATGATTTAATGGGAAAGAAAAATGTTACATATATAACATTTATACATGTTACCCTGAGACAGTAGGAACCACGGTTATATACAAAGGTGATATATGGTTAGTCTATTAAATATAACAGTATAACATAAAAAGTGGATTACAAGACTCAAGAATGGATTGTAGAAAATGTGCAAGCAGTTTCAGAGAAACTGCAACATTGCAGATGAGAGAATTAGAAAACTTTAGACTAGGATTGTGACAGTGGTAGACAAAAAAGGAAGCAAGATCTCCTATAGGAACTGGTGACTTACCAGAGGTAGAAGAATGAAGGTGTGGGAAGACTCAAAGATAAAACCCTGGTTTCTGGTCTAAGAAACTGAGTGAATTGTTGGGCCATTTTCTGTCACAGAAGACATTGGAATAAAAGCAGGTTTGGGGGTGAATTTTGATTTAGGTTTTGGACTTTCTCTTAGAGGTTAAAAAAAATTCCAAGTGGAGACAATAATCAGAATGGTCCTGTGTTAAGGTTATTAATATGTAGATGGTAATTTAAGCCATAGGAGGTATGAAATAATTTACACACAGAGAATGAATGAGAAGAAAAGCTCTGACAAGGGGTCCAGTAGGTAATGAACAATATGGCAGAGGATTCTTGAGAAAGAGCTAACACAGAACGCAGAGAGTACAGTGTCACAGACATTGTACTATACATTGACTAATGTAGGACACGACAAGAAAATTTTAAATAAGTATAGTAAACAAAAGGGTTCAAGTTTTGCAGAGAGATAAGTTAAAATAGAGATTGATCAACATCAGTTGAATTTTCTCATCAGTGAATTTAATGAAAGTTGCTTTGGAGAAGTGACGAGAGAAGTTTGCAATTATTTAAAGAAGTTTTGGGGAGGATATGAAAGGGTCTAGCCAGACTACAAGATGACATGTTATGGAGGGCTGAAAAAAGTTAAGACTGTATCTAGGAATGGAATCACTGCTGATCATGAAGAGACTGTTAAGATACTTTAGCATACTAGCATGCTGACAGATGATTAAATATAGAAGGAGATAATGCTGCTATGGGCTAGTGGATTTTCAGTAGAAAAGGAGTCCAAAGGGGAATACTGGCTTTCATTCACGAAATCACTGTCATGACTGAAGTGGACTTAGTTTTCTACTACAGGAGTTTCATGCATGTCTCTGAAGTCAATACTCCTCCTTGGACTTTAATTATGTGAGCTCTGATGGATTTTTATATAACTCATGGGTTTATCTCATTTGCTATGGGGAAACTTCAAAACAATTGTCTGTATTTATTCAACATGTTTCTTTCTTGAAAGCTCTTCTATTTCTAATGAATCACATTTTTAAATTTCCTTTTGTCATTTGTCTAGGAAAATTTCTATCATCTTTTATAATATCATTGAAGAGATATCTGGACCTGAGTCAACCCTCTCAGTTACATAAAATAAAGAATGGCATATTACTGGGAAACAGATCTAAATCCCAGTGAATCACATGAAAAGCTGCAGGAGCACCAAGAATTCCCCTCCTTGAATCAGCCTCTTTTTCCTAGCACAGTCAGTCTGGGTTTTGATAATGTAGTAGATGAGATCAGTAACAAAATCCCACTCTGTCAGAGAGAAATTGAAGAAAACGCCTTTTTTCTGCCCAGTGCACCACACTGGGACTCAAGAAAACATTCATTAGATGAAACATACCAAACATCCTTGAATGAATTCACTTTTAAAAGCTCAGAACTCTCCTGTCACCAAGTTAGTGAAACGCCAGTAATTGGTTTTAGTAGGCATTCTATGCTACCAAATCCTCAAAACATCAATAAAGGAAGCTCTTGGGAAAATCCCATAGGAAAATACCATGATGCTGATGATTATGGATTCAATATTTTGCCTCTATCATCTACCAGTCTGGATAAAACTAATTCACAGAGTCAACTGGAAAATGAAAATCATAACTACCGTATAGGATTTGAAAGCAGTGTTCTTCCTATATACCCATTCTTGTCAACTAACTTGATGCCAAAAGAAGAAAATAAAAGCAGTAGAAATATGAACATTGTAGAGTCTTCTCTGTTGCCCTTTAAAGGTTCTTCTCTACCCAGGACATGTGAAAGTACACTCCCAAAGAACACTGAGGTATGTACCATATTTGTCAACCTAAAAATACGAATCTGAAAGAATCAATCAGTAATGTGCTGCTGGGTGAATTTGGTAACAAGAGTAACTAATATTCAGTAGGGGAATGTATTACTACTACTTTTGAAAAAATGCCTATTATTCACAAATTTCATTTTCATGAATTAATGATTTTTTTCTAAAGAAAGAGTTTTTATAATATTTTTAAAGTTCTTGTTTCATCAAAATTAAATAGTGTGGTATAGTATTTACATTTTATTAGATAAAAATATCATAGTTGGAGTTTTATATGATTGTATTTTTCATTCTTATTGTGTTTTTATGCACACACAGAAACACAAATGCATTGCATTACATTTATATTTTGAGTTACATTACCATGAATTAAAACATCATATTATTGGTAGGAAAAATGGCCCTTTACTCAGAGGCTTCTAAATTACCCTGTTGGCAGGCACCATCTATTGGGAACATTTCAAGAGTAGGAAATTAAGTAATCATTGTGCAATTCATCCTGATGGGTTCATTAGTAGTTTTCCAATCATTTTAATAACCACAAAGCTTCTTGCATAATATTTGAACATTTCTCTGCTATACGGTATCTAGACACAAGGGAAACCAGAAGTAAACAATAAAAAGAAGAAACATTATTTCAGCTGTAATATTCAGGGTTAGACAAAAGGATTCTTCATTTATTTGACAACTATTTATCATTATTCTTAAGTTATATATGACATACTAGGCATAACAAATACAAAGGAAAAATGCATGATACCTGATTTTAGGAATAGCGTATTGTTCAAATTTACATGCAAATGAATAAAGGCAACACAGCAAAATAACACAGAGGACGAGTTCATTAGAGAAGACACAAGTGTGTCTGAGGCACTTGCAGAAGAAATAACACCTCAAGGGATTTGAATTAAAAGTGGATGAATTTTAGGAACCTCTACTTCTGATCATGATGGTGTAACAAGTACTAACTTTCTCTCACCACTGAAAACAACTATGAAATTAGACAAAATACATGAAACTACTGCTTTCAAGACTGAAGAATCAGTCGAGACAGTGATCCTTGAGAGAAGAGAAACACCCAAGTGTTGTTATGGCCATTCCGGTCTTTGCAGGGATTTTTCCTGGTGCTGGGTAGGCTGGTGGAGCCTAATTCGAGCCACAGTACCTAAAGAAGGCTGAGCGCCAAAGAACCGATGTTTTCAAACTGTGGTGTTGGAGAAGACTCTTGAGATTTACTTGGACAGCAAGAGATCAATTCAGTCAATCATAAAGAAAACCATCCTGAATATTCACTGGAAGAACTGACGCTGAAACTGAAGCTCCAATACTTTGGCCATCTCATGCAGAGAGCCAACTCATGGGAAAAGACCCTGATGCTGGGAAAGATTAAGGGCAGGAGGAGAAGGGGATGATGACAGAGGATGAGATGGTTGGATGGTATCACCGACTCAATGGACATGAGTTTAAGCAAACTCCAGAAGACAGGACAGAGAAGCCTGCAGTCCATGGGGTCACAAAGAGCTGGACACGACTGAGCGACTGAACGACAACAGCATCACTAAACTGAGGAGGCAGAGACTGCAGTTCTAGGCTGCGAAGGACGCTGTGATTTGCAGAGCAGACTGCAGAAGGAGCTATTCAATGGGTAGGATTTATACTGCAGATTGTTGGCCAAGAGAGCGTATTCACCACACACAAATAGAAGTTACGCAGGCCACAAGTTCTGATCCAGCAAGAGAAGACTGAGCAGAGCATTTCTGGTATTCGATTGAGATCACACAAAACTATCTCTTAAGAGCAAAAGTTGTGCTCTATAGTAAATGCTCTACATACCGAATTAGATGTGGCCTCCCAAAAACTAAAATCAAGGCAGACAAGACCAAAAGGATTTCAACTGCCTGCCAGAGAAAAACTGTAGTTTGTAGAAATAATTCCTAATGTGTCACCTACAATACCCAATATTTAATAACAAATGCATAATGTGTAAAGAATAGGGAATTCTGAACCATTATCAAGAAAATAACTCAGTGAATAGATTCTGAGATAGAACAGATGTTGGAATTAACAGACAGTGACTCGAAGGAAGTTACTAAAAGGATGTTCAAGTAGATGAAGTAAATGTGAACATAATGAAAGACAAATAAGGAATCTCAGGAGGAAACAAGAAACTATGAAAAAACAAAGACTAATAGAAAATTTAGTATTAAAAGTATACCTGCAAAGAAAAAGTCAGTGGGTATGCTTAAAAACAGATAAAGGATGATAGAGGGAAAAAACAATACTTGAAAGAAAAATAACAGAAATTATCCAAACTAAAAAAGAGAAAATAAAAGAACTTTATAAAAGTGAGCAGGACTAAGAAACTTATGAGATAAACAGTTTAACATATGGATAATTTAGAAAGCTAACAGGAGAGGAAAGATGGAAAAATTCATTTCAAGAAATAATACCCTGAATTTTATCAAATTGAGTACAAAATATTAAATTATAGATATAATAAAATCAATACATCAAAACTATAAATGCAAAGACAACCACATGTAGACAATTATACTAGAACATATGAAGACCAAATTTGAAAAGATCATAAAAGGCAGCAGAGAGAGGGGAAAAAATATGTCATGTAATGAAACATTTTGAATTAAAGCATTATCTTATCAGAAACAATGGAAGCCAAATGACAACGAAATGGCATTTTTTAAGTTTTATTTAAAAAAAAGAAAAGAATTCATACTTCTATACTCATTGAGTACATGCTTGAAATTTTAAATGAAATAAAAATACTATCATATAAACAAATGTAGAGAAAACTTAGTTCACATACACACAAAAAACACCAAAGTGCTTTATATGCAAAGAAAATTATATCAGATGGAATCTAGAAAAGAACAGAACAAATGGTAAATATGTTAGTAAATCAGAAAAACTACTTTAATCTTATTTTTTTGAAAGACAGCTGTATAAAGCAAAAAAAAATAGTATTTCATTATGAGAATTACTGTATATGTAAACAAAAAGTAAAAGACAACAAGAGCATAAAAGATGAAGGTGGTAAATGTTATTTGCTCTTATAAGTTCTTACATTTTAAATGCAGTAGTACAGTATTAACTCTAAGTAAACTGTGAAATATTTAGGATGCATATTTTAATTTCTAAGCTAGTATAACCACTACAGGAACAGTAAAAAAAAAGAAAAACTAAAAATCCAACAGAGGAATTAAATGAAACAGGAGAAAAATCAAATAGATTGAAAAAGTCAGGGAAGGAGAAATAGAAGAACAAAACAAAATAGAAGAAATGAATAGAAAGAAATATATGTGAACATGGCAGTCTTAAACCCAGCCACATCCAGAAATATACTAAGTCCATTCCAAACTAGATAAGAAAGACAAGTATTATTTACAAGAGTCAAATTTTAAAAGCATAGGTACAGATAGTTTGAAAGTAAAAAAATCAAAATATTTAACATTCAACCAGCAAAACAAAGCCTTGTGTCATTACAAATATCAGAAAAAGTACAGTTCAAGGCAAGATATTACTAGAGAAAGAAAAGGGTCATTTCATAATAATAAAAGAGTCAATCAGGAAGACATAATAAATTTAAATGCATATTACGTAGTAACAGCTTCAAAATACATAATGCAAAGATTTTTCTTTTAAAGTTAATCATATACCTACCCTCTGACTGAGTCATTTATGCACTTATTTTCAAGAAGTGGAACACATGTCCAAAAAACACTTGCATATGAAAATTAATATTTTTCTTTACAATACTCAAAAACTACAAACAACACACCTGTCCATCAAAAAGAAAATGGGTAAACAAACTGTGGAATAGTAATGTAAAAGACTACTGCTGCTGCTGCTGCTAAGTCACTTCAGTTGTGTCTGACTCTGTGCGACCTCATAGACGGCAGCCCACCAGGCTCCCCGGTCCCTGGGATTCTCCAGACAAGAGCACTGGAGTGGGTTGCCATTTCCTTCTCCAATGCATGAAAGTGAAAAGTGAAAGTGAAGTCGCTCAGTCGTGTCAGACGCTACTTCAAATACAACTAATAGGCAATAAAAAAGATAAACTATTGATAATGTATGACAGCATAAATTTTAAAATATGTATGATTTAAATGAAAGAAGACAGAAACATAAGAGCATATGATGACAGAAATGTGAATTAACAGTTACCAAATAGATGTTGAGACTGAGAGAAGGAGATACGGGGGAACTTTCTAAAGTGATAGAAATGTATATTTTGATTGGATATTAATATTCACAGTTGCATATATTCCTCAAAGTTCAAATATAAATATATTTCAGATTTATGTATTTTTCCATTTGTATTTTTTCAGTAAAGTTTTAAAAATATTATTAAAAACAGAATGGCTTTTTAAAACAAAATAAAAATTTTAGAATTGTATTTATCTTTTCTCCACGCAAACTATTTTAACAGTTTTTATTTTAAGCTGACAGGTTGCTCCATTCAGCTGGTTGAAGTACCTCAAGGCAGTAATATGAGTTTGGCATCCTTTTGCAACAAAGTAAAAAAGTGAGTGCTGCTATTTCATTCAACTTTGATATTTCTAGAATGTGCATGAATTTGACTATCTTAACATCCCTGAACTGACTAATCTTACATATAGAATGTTAAAGCTCTATAATTTTTAACATAGTTAAATGAATACATTTATTACACAGTAGTTCATTAATCAACTTCTGGTATTGTTTCATTGTTTACAGTAAAATAAAAATTTCCCCTGAAAATCTGCTAAAGATGAATGTTTTAAAACTTTGGGCTTGCTCATGCTGTTCGCAAATAGCTTGGTTTGCAGTAAATTAACTTCTGATTTAACTAGCACATAAGGGACTGACTTCTGTGGCTCTGTCCGAAACTAGCATGAATTTATCCTTCTTACCTGGAATATACTATTTAGAACAATGAGAATACCTTCTGCTTAATAACTCAATCTTACCCTGAATGGGCTGCCAGAATGCTGAATAAATGCATGGGTATTTGTCCACTGAAAAACAAATTTGATCACTAAGGGATATTACCAAGAAATCACAGATCCCCTTTTTGCTAACCTAAATAAAAAACTTATAAAGGTAGATGCCTCCTTTTTAAAGACCAATCTCTCATTAATCAATGAAAATTTACATAATGCCATTTCTTCTTTTGCTCAGATTTCTGAAATTTTTGAAAAATTAGTGCACTTTCATTTTAATTATCTTGATTTTTATATTTTTTGGCTGTTTTAAGTGTAATAAATATACATATAAGTAAACATATTTATCACCTATAGCTGCTGCCTGCTGAATGATCATTTGGGATTAAAGATTTGAACCATTGATTTAGTCATTATCTTAAAAAGCTACCTGAATGCCTAGTAACTAGTTCATCCATGAGAGAGATTCAAACGAAGAACAAGCAAGAAAACTGAAAAGCAAGGTCAAGTTAAAAAACCTTGTTACCATATTGGAAGAAGCAAAGGGCACACACATACAAAAAAGAAAAAAAATTTCAAATCCATGAACCCATATTCAATACTTAATTAATTTCTTGCTCCAGTTCACAGAAGAAAAATTTAAATGGCACTTTGGATTCCTAAATTAGGATCTTTAAAGATATCAATATTGATTCTTTCAAGAATAAGCTACCCACTGTAACAACCTGACAAGCACTGCCAGGAACTTGACACTTTAATAAAATTTAAGATGTGATAATTTCTACTCTCGAAGCATGAGAAATAGCTCTCTTCATATCACAAGGTAATACTTGGTATAGCTCCATTAAAAAACACTTATTAGTCTCTCCCATAATTTTTTTTTCCCCAAGAGAATTTAGTATATATTCTTTGATGAAACTTTCTTAATAGTGACATAAAAATATTTTATGGGATGGTTTGTCAGTAGCTCATGGTACATTTTTAAACTCTTAGATGGAATTTTTCTCAATAGTTTCTTTCAAATTAACCACGAGTACTAAAAAAACACAACCAAACAATAATAAATATTAAAGTAGTAAAAAAGAAGACAAAGGTTATGTTTACACATTTACTTTTTTTGTTTTCAAGAATTTTTGTTGGCATGTACTCATATAAAATGAATTTATATATGCATAATTATTTTGTACACAAACACATTGTTCACGCAACAACAGGTTTTTTGAGGACCTACTATGTGCTGGTGTGCAAATGCTTCCAAAAATATTTAGATATCCAAATATCCAAAGCTCTTTCATTCAAAAACAGACCAAATTGAATTTGAAAGACAAGTTTCCTAAGAGAGTCTCCAAACTTTCTGGAAAGCCATAGTAGAATGGATTTATATATCCAATTTCATTTGTGTTTTTTCCTAATATTTAAATAACCATACCTAAAAATGCTGTTAACATTCCTGCTACATACCCTTCAAGAGGCTCTCTAATTTATGGAATTTGGTTTCCTATTATAACATATTTAAAGCCATATATCTCAAGAAATGTAGTTTTATGATATAATAAAATATCATAATGAGACAGGAGACAGACGGGTTCCAAGCTATGCAGCCAAAGTTTGTCCCCTGTAGACATATACTCCAAGATAAGAGTGAGAGAGGAGCTGACCCCTACCCAGTTAAGAGATAAAAGACCCCATATTCCTCATTCTCAATGTCAAAGAGATCTCCCCAACTACACATGTGCAGGAAGGCTCCCTGAAGCTCAAAAAGAAAGGTGGTGCCAGGGCCTAGTAGGTAATGCCAATATCCAATAGCACATTTGCTAGAATCCATCTTGGCTAAGAGATGTGCCTGCACCCATGAAAGGACCCTGAGATAAACCAAATACAGACTCGGAACCAGGTAACGCAAGATGAATGGCCAAAGGAAACCCGGAAGAAACACCCCATAAAAGGGATTCAAACTCCTGTGAGGGCATGACTCTCAGCCCATCCATGTGCCTATGCACATGTGCTCTTTTCCTCCTAATAAACACTTTCCTTGCTTCACTACTTTCCATCTCTATGCGAAAATCCACTTCTACACATCTGACAGGCCAGGGCCTTGCCACTGGCCACTGATCACTGGTCACTGGGGGTCTAGTGGTTAGGATTCAGCGCTCTCACTGCCTTCAGTCTCTGACCCGGAACCGAAACCGTGCTTTAAGCTGCTGCAGGCAAAGGCCATCAGAGAGCAACAGTCAAAGTCACTCAGTTATACCCAACTCTTTCCAGCCCCATGGACTGTAGCCTGCCAGGCTCCTCTGTCCATGGAATTCTCTAGGCCAGAATATTGGAGTGGACAGCTGTTTCCTTCTCCAGGGAATTTTCCACCCCAGGGATCAAACCCAGTTCTCCTGCAATGTAGGCAAATTCTTTACTGTCTGAGTCACCAGAGCAATAGTACACAAAAAAAGTTTTGGGCCCACAGTAGATGCTCAGTGAAGGTTTAGAAAAGATAGTCATGAATTTACATTTTAAATTGAATTCTCCAAATGGTAGAACGTTAAATCATACAATGAAGCACTGAGCAGTATCTTATCATATGGTTGAATACTAGATCATCAAACTCCTCAATTCAGAAATGGAGTCCAAACCTTTGATGGAGAGTAAAAGAAGGAAGAGTGGCCTATATGTTTATCCTAAGTAGTGGTTCTTGAATTGTGGTAGTATTGGCTTATTTGGAAAACTGCTGGGAGAAAACAATGGGGGTGGGGGTAGGAATCCTCCACTTACATACTGAGTCAAAAACTTTGGGGATGGAATCCAGAAAACAAGATGATCCTTATGCATGCCAGGCCCATTGGATGAACATGTACTTTTCCACTTGTGGGGTTCCTTAAGGAAGGGATGTTTTGGTAGAATTTAAGGGTACAGAGATGAAGCTACCTCAGTGAGCCTATATTACTTTAATGCTGCATAAATTGTTAGGATGAATGTCAAGGATGTAATATATATGATATATTACACAGAATGCATAATTTTTCATTCAGGAAAATTACTAGAAAGTTTAGGGTTCTGCAAAATTAACAAAAAAGGAAAAATAATCTAAGGTTTCATATTCATCATCAAAAGCATTTTAAATAGCTAGTTACAAATATTATGTTATATTCTACATGTGGGCATAAAAATATAGCTCTACAGAGATTCAGCTATAATGATATATGATAATTATGATACATTACATGCAACATTCAGAAAACGAAGATCATGGCATCTGGTCCCATCACTTCATGGGAAATAAATGGGGGGTCAGTGGAAACAGTGGCTGACTTCATTTTTTGAGACTGCAAAATCACAGTAGATGGTGATTGCAGCCATGAAATTAAAAGACGCTTACTCCTTGGAAGAAAAGTTATGACCAACCTAGATAGCATATTCAAAAGCAGAGACATTACTTTGCCAACAAAGGCCCATCTAGTCAAGGCTATGGTTTTTCCATTGGTCATGTATGGATGTGAGAGTTGGACTGTGAAGAAAGCTGAGCGCTGAAGAATTGATGTGTTTGAACTGTGGTGTTGGAGAAGACTCTGAGAGTCCCTTGGACTGCAAGGAGATCCAACCAGTCCATTCTGAAGGAGATCAGCCCTGGGATTACTTTGGAGCGAATGATGCTAAAGCTGAAACTCCAGTACTTTGGCCAACTCATGTGAAGAGTTGACTCATTGGAAAAGACTCTGATGCTGGGAGGGATTGGGGGCAGGAGAAGAAGGGGACGACAGAGGATGAGATGGCTGGGTGGCATCATGGACTCGATGGACGTGAGTGAACTCTGGGAGTTGGTGATGGACAGGGAGGCATGGCATGCTGCGATTCATGGGGTCGCAAAGAGTCGGACAGGACTGAGCGACTGAACTGAACTGAACTGAACATGCATATATTGCTTTACATTCTACAAAAGTCTTTTATATGCCTTTTCTCACATAAAACTTTAAAGTAGATATAAATATCCTCATTTATGCAAACAAAGAATCTGGTCAAATAACTTGCCTCTGACCATAAAACTACTGAATAAGAGAATCAAGGTTCAAACTCAAGGCTCCTGGCTCCAAGGAGAAACTATTTTGCAGTTCTCTGACTCTGACACAGCAAGTAATTGTGCAGAATGTACAAATGACTTCTGAGCTCAATTATTTATGTAAAATCCAAATATTTGTGTAAAATCCAAATTTTAAAGAAAATGAGCTGCCAAGAATTGTACTTACCGATATGACACAAACAAGAGAATTTAACCATCAACAAATGAATAAATAATAAATGAGTGACTTCTGGCTTGAGAAAGGCATGAATTCAAGCTTCAAAGGAAATGTCAATGAAGCAATAGTCATTGTTCAGGGTGAATTTTCATATTTTATGAATGACAATGTATTCCTTTTTCATCAGCAAAAAATTACAATTTGGGACATGTAATTATGGAAAACCACAGGCAACTCCTAGTAAACCAAAGGAGAGGAAAACTTTCATAAAGGAGAGGGGGAAGTTGGGAGGGGCTATTACAAAAGTCCATCAGAGGCAAAGGGAGTTTCCCAGTATAGTGGCTTTTCATTGGCTGACTTGTGACAGTCTCTCACTGACTGAGTTGTTGCCAGGCAAGGAAAATCTTTGCTCTTGGAAATCTGGAAAATGGTATTATCCCCCATGGGATTGTCGGGTATTAGCCATCAGGCAGGTCTAATGAAATTTCTTTCTATGCTGTCACAAAATTCCTTTTCCAAGTCTGCTTGGCTGGCTGTGTAGTTGTGCAATGGCAAAAAGTTTTCCACTCACTAACGCATTTAGAAGCATTTGTGGAACCCCTTTCATGTTCATGGACTGTGTTTGGTGATGATGGGATACAAAAATGAATATATCATAGTGTGTGTGTGTGTGTGTGTCTGGTGGGGAGTGGGAGGGGGTTCATGTTTGGGAACGCATGTACACCAGTGGTGGATTCATGTCAATGTATGGCAAAACCAATACAGAATTGCAAAGTAAAATAAAAAAGAAAGAAAAGAAGAAAAAAAATAAAAAATAAAAACCTCAAAAAAAAAAAAAAAAAGGAATGCAATATAGTGTGTGTGTGTGTGTGTGTGTGTGTGCATTTGTGGGAGAGAAGGCAGCAACAGCAACTGTTCCTCTCTTGTTTTTGCTGGACAATATATTCCTAATTGCTTCAAATGAGATGCACCAGAGAAAATTTAAAGACCAGACATTTACAGTTATTTTTGGTTTAACTGTAATCTTTACCAAGCTAGCCTAGCTAACAGCACTGTACCACAAATCAGCTGCTGGCTACTTTCCTATATTAAATCTTCTATTGCAAACCCTGCAAGAAGTTTCTTGAAATTTTGTCCTAAATACTTTTTCACATATATTTTTCAGAATAAGAGAATCATATCACGCCGCTGACATGGATTCCAATTCTGGGAAGATTTGGAGCACGATAACAGCATTTCCATATAAGCTCTTTTCTAATACTAAGTTTAATATAAATATTTTTACTGATAACTCAACAAAAGGACTTCATTTTATCCCATGTGGTAAGCAATCTTGCAAATAAGTATAAAAATCTACCTAAATGCTGGTATGAGTTGCCTAGCCTTGAGCCCACAGTCTGAAGTCATTAAGAGAAGCAGTATTAGCTAGTATTTTGCCCTGAAGTGAAGTAACAGGAAAACAGCTGGAAATCTTTTAACATTTGTTTAGCTATTGTTTCAAAGAACTCTCTCCATAGCTCACCCCAGGACACCTTATTTTCCTGCTGTGAAATAGCCAGTATAGCAAGTTTTTAGCATATTAAAAATAAAAGCTAAATTTCAGAAAGATTCTAGAGAAAGGCTACATGTAAGTGGAAATGGCTGTTCTTATCCTTTAGAAACAACTGTTTTATTCAAAAGTAAATAAACTGGGAGATGGAATAGACATTGATACATAGCCTGTATCTTCAGAGTAAGAACTGTAATAGTCCTGTCAGTCCAGTATAGTTAGCAGATCTACTGAATCAGCCTCTGCAGATGGATCCCAGGTATCTATCTTATCAAACTCACCAGATGATTCTTATTCCCTCAAGTTTTAGAATCTCTTTAAGTTGTTTAATATTTATTTCACTGTTACAGTCAACCTTTTTGCAAAACAATTTTGTTCTTCAAACAACCTTTGTTGCTACTAAGTGTCTACCTATCAACTGCTGTTTCTTGACAAATTGTTGTTGTTCAGTTGCTAAGCCATGTCTGACTCTTTGCAACCCCATGGATGGCAACATATCAGGCTTCCCTGTCCTTCACTATCTCCTGGAGTTTGCTCAAACTCATATCCATTGAATCAGTGATGCCATCCAACCATCTCCTCCTCTGTTGTCCCTTTCTCCTCCTGTCTTCAATCTTTCCCAGCATCAGGGTCTTTTTGACTCTTCACATCAGATGGCCAAAGTTACTGGAGTTTCAACTTCAGCATCAGTCCTTCCAATAAATATTCAAGGTTGATTTTAATTTTTTCATTGAAGTAGAAGTGTTAGTTACTCAGTCATGTCTGACTCTTTGTAACCCATGGACTGTAGTTTCATTATGATTACTAGATTTTGTTTTTTGTTTTTTGTTTTTTTTCCTTTCTTACTCTAGCTAAGGCTCCAAGTTTGTACAGATGACTACAAACATAACGATATTATGGAGGAGTATTAGGATTATCTGGTTTGAAACTAATAGAAACCACCTCCTGCTGATATAAGTTAAATAAATTTTTTTTAAGGATTCCAGGTATTTCTTTAGCATTTAGGAGTAGGAATTCAGAAAACATTTGGGAAGAAAAATCTGATGTACAAGCAGTCCAAAATTCCTGTATGTCTCTCACCTTATCTCCTCTCTGTATAACTGTTTCTTATGTTTCTCTTACTTTCTGCTGACTCATTTCCCTTACTTTTCTGAATCATATGGAAAGCCAGGCTCAAGCTTAAATGTTATTTGGCCAGCTACCTTAAGAAAGTTCAATCTCTAAAGAAAGTTCAATCTGTTGGATCTGTTACCAAACTCATGTTTGCCTGCTCACTGCTAAAAACCAATAATCAGGAGGAATTATTGAAGGTGCTTTAATCAGAAAAGCCGGCAGTCTGTGGAGAAGATGGACTCATGCCCCAAGGCCTCTCCAAAGATTCTGCTCAGCCCTGACAGTTTTTAAAGGGAAACAAGTGGGGGAAGAATCTCAGTGAATCGTGGGGGCAGAAGACTGGGTTCTGCATTGTTCTCTGTTCTGTGCAGGTTGACTGACTCTCTCTCTTCAGATGTTATCTTGCCTGTGGGACATGTCTGCAGGATCGCCAAGGGGGTGGGGGCGGTGTTGTTCTAGAGAACTAATCATTCTTAACTACTTAATTCTTCATCTTACTTCTTTTTATCTCAGAAAAGAATCAACAGGTTAATTAGGTTCTTTCAAGGTTACAGGGGAACAGAAATGGGCAAAGAGAAAAAGGGCAAAAGAGCTGCTTTCAGATCCACTTCCCAATTTCTGAAAGCAGGGTTCCGATTGGACCACCAAGGTCAATGCAGTGTTGCTCCTTGATCCAATCAGAATGATATCTGAGTAATGCTGACTTCCGTGGCTGGAGAAGAAGAAAGAATTAGGAACTAAGGAAACCATTCCTGATCTTCCAGTTTATAATATTTAATTTCCAATATTAGATTTGGCAAGCCAGAGGCCATTTTTGACTTTTACAAGCAGTTTCAGTAAAGTGATTAGGTCACTGAGTTAAGTGTTAGAAATGTACAGTGGTAAAGAGGATGTCTGTGGCCTCAAAAATACTAAGAGTGCTTATAAGAAGGAGGAGGTGGAAAGGATGGATTAGGAGAAGGAGGAAAAAATAGAGGAGGAGACAAGACACATTTATGAAAATATACAGAGTAGTGTATGCTACTCTTAGGAGAAAAACTTTTCCTCTGCCCATTTCAATTTGAAGTGACATAATTGACAATAGACAGATTAACAAGAAAAAGACAAGGTTTCTTTACACAGTCATGCAGGGGTTATTCATTAATGAATGACCTGGTGAAACTCAGAGGTATACATTTATATAACAGCATAATATAAAAATGTGTGCAGAGGGAGATATTTAAAGTTTCATCTAGAAAAAACAATAATTATATATCTTTTTATACTAGTGGATGGGCAGTCTGTCTCCTTCCTGGAATTTGCAGGAAGCTCTCTCAGAAGGAAGTTAATAGCACCTGTATTATGAGACTTGGCTTTATTCAGATAAGAAAAGTACAGATAAGATTTCAAATATTTTCATTTTAAAGTAATTTTTATGCCAAAACTGTGATCCCTTCGCTACTTTATATTAGTGCTTTACTAATAATATAGACAGACAGAGGATGAGATGGCTGGATGGCTGACTTGATGGACATGAGTTTGGGTGAACTCCGGGAGTTGGTGATAAACAGGGAGGCCTGGTGTGCTGCAATTCATGGGGTCACAAAGAGTCGGACATGACTGATCGACTGAACTGAACTGAACTGAACTGAATAACATAGATGTACTCTAAAGAATAAAAATATGAAGAGCATTTCAAGAATGACCATTAAAAAACAGAAGCTATTGCTAGAAACTTAAGGAATAACGAAATCTAGACTGAAAGAGGAGGAGACAGTGAGAGATTCTCATCCAAAGAGAATTCTGTTTCCCCCAGAGTGAGAAAATAGAATCCTTCTGGAGGAGCAGGTGTTTTGAACAAGGTCGTCTCTGCTTCTACAATCTTCAGCTATCACTTCAGTGAAGAAGATTCCCTGTCCTTTTTTCCAACCCCAAAGTTATTCTAAAGGCAGTGTCTTTACTTTCTAGATTTAAGTGACACATAGCTGTAACTGTATTAGGAAGTCATTTGTGACCTGTAAAGTGGTAGAAGTCAGTTGGCAAAGATTAAAGAGTAATTGAGAACTATTGGCAGAAGTTATGTACTCTTTAAAGAAATTTGGCAGTAATGAGAAGGTATAAATTAAATAAATAAATAAGATACTATCCTTAGGGAATGTAATGGAAGAGGAGTGATTTTATTGGAATATTAAATAGAAAAAGATTATTTTAAAGAAAAGACAAAAGCATCTTTAGAGGGGGGAATATTACATAAGAGAAGGGCTTTAAATTGATGGAACTAGAAACCAGTGATGGAATAATCATATATGAATTAGATTTAATAAAAAGCAGTGATACTCCAGCTAACTGGAAAAGACCCTGATGCTGAAAAGATTGAGTAAAGAAGAAGGGGATGACAGAGGATGAGATGGTTGGATGGCATCATTGACTCAATGGACATGAGTCTGAGCAAACTCCAGGAGATAGTGAAGGACAGGGAAGCCTGGTGTGCTGCAGTCCATGGGGTCGCAAAGAATTGGACATGACTTACCACTAAGCAAAACAACAGTGATTCTTTTATATCAAAAGACATGTAAAGGGATCGAGAAGGATGCATAAGAACTAGATTTAAGCTGCAAAGTAGCATAATTTAAAAAATCACGAATGGGCCTTCGCCTTTTCAATATGGTAGGCAATATGGTCAACAGATTGAGAAGGGTCGTATGAAGTTGGTAACTATGAGAAACTGGAAAAAGGATCATATTAGCTGCCAAATTGAAGATACAGGTATAAAACCTACTTAAAATAAACCATGGTACTTGTTGGCTTACAATATGGATGAAATGTTTAACTTTCAGACACTTAACTATTTGGCTTCAAGGAGAAAAATGGTAATTTCAGATACAGACACGCTGAATTTGTAGTGATAATGAGACATCCAAGGAGTAACATGAGTGAGTAGCAAAAGACATGACACCAAAGCACAGAAGAGGAGTAACAGCTAGAAATTAGCTTATGGAGTCCTTCATGTAGACTGCAACAACTGACTGTAGTGAAATAATGAGTGCATACATACTACAAAATAGCATAGGCCATACAGTCTTGGAAATGGGAAAGTCAAATTAATTAAATTAAACTGGAGTCTTTGGAAATATTTTCCTGCCATTTTACATTGGCAATGCTCTCCCCTTCTTTTCAAAGCCTTTCCAGTCTTGATTTTGCTTGTGGCTATATTTTCCTGTAGCTTCAATTCATAATATTTCAGTCAATATTACCAAGCAGTAGCACATATAAGTCTATGTCAGGGCATTTCTGTAATCTCTAATTCCCTGATGATCACTACCATTTGTTTCTCTAAACATTTTATTGATAACAGCTTGATCGCCCATAAAATGCACTTTTAAATCCAACATTATATGCTTCCTTTTTTTTCTTCATGGCAAGTTCAATAATACCACTTATACTATGTTTTGTAAGCCAGTATGTGACAAAAACCTTTCCCAATGGTTTGGTGGTAAAAGAAGTCAAATCAATGTAGACATATAATTATAAGCAAAACTCAACTTCAGTTCAGTTCAGTTCAGTCACTCAGTCATGTCCGACTCTTTGCGACCCCATGAATTGCAGCACTCCAGGCCTCACTGTCCATCACCAACTCCTGGAATTCACTTCAAACTCAAGTCCATCGAGCCCATGATGCCACCCAGCCATCTTATCCTGGGTCGTCCCCTTCTCCTCCTGCCCCCAATCCCTCCCAGCATCAGAGTCTTTTCCAATGAGTCAACTCTTCACTTGAGGTGGCCAAAGTACTGGAGTTTCAGCTTTAGCATCATTCCTTCCAAAGAACACTCAGGACTGATCTCCTTTAGAATGGACTGGTTGAATCTCCTTGCAGTCCAAGGGACTTCTCCAACACCACAGTTCAAAAGCATCAATTCTTCGGCGCTCAGCTTTCTTCACAGTCCAAATCTCACATCCATACATGACTACTGGAAAAACCATAGCCTTGACTAGATGGACTTTTGTTGGCAAAGTAATGTCTCTGCTTTTGAATATGCTACCTAGTTTGGTCATAACTTTCCTTCCAAGGAGCAAGCATCTTTTAATTTCATGACTGCATTCACCATCTGCAGTGATTCTGGAGCCCCCCAAGAAATAAAGTCTGACACTGTTTCCACTGTTCCCCATCTATTTCCCATGAAGTGATGGGACCAGATGCCATGATCTTAGTTTTCTGAATGTTGAGCTTTAAGCCAACTTTTTCACTCTCCTCTTTCACTTTCATCAAGAGGGTCTTTAGTTCTTCTTCACTTTCTGCCATAAGGGTGGTGTCATCTGCATATCTGAGGTTATTGATATTTCTCCCGGCAATCTTAATTCCAGCTTGTGCTTCTTCCAGCCCAGCATTTCTCATGATGTACTCTGCATATAAGTTAAATAAGCAGGGTGACAATATACAGCCTTGAGTAAGTGCAATTGAGGATTTGCAGTATGCTGTTGAAATCGTCAATAAGGATCATCAATACAGTCTGTTGTACCTACTTTCATTCAAGATCACATTGAAAGCACTTTTGGGTCTGTGTGCTTGGTTCCTCAGTCATGTCCAACTCTCTGTGGTCCCATGGATTGTAGCCCAACAGGTTCTTCTGTCCCTAATTTCTAACTATTATCATATATGATAATAAATGAATCCCTCTTTATCATCTATAAATACAAACTATTTCATAGGCAAACATAATTAAATGGTATATGTGTGTCACTATGGGGGGATAATGTAGAATGTGACTATGAGACAGCAAAGGGTTTTTACCCTATAATACGCTGACACTTTGAGTCCTAGGGAAGATGAAGAAAAAGAGCACATGTCCTTCAAGGTTATTATAATGCTGTCCAAGACAGAATCTGGGGTGATTCTGTACAGGAAAAGAAGAACGATAATGTGTGAAGACTCAGAATTATTAAGAGCACCAGCTTTGGAAGCTGCCATATTTGGGTCAGACTCCTGGCTTGCCACCTAGCATTCATTCTATAATCTCTTTGGCATCTCTCAAATCTCTAAGGATAACCACAGTAGAACTTTTTCTTTTTTTTTTAATGCAGAAGCTACCATTACCAAAGTTTTCTTTCTTTTTTTTTTTTTTTTTCAAAGTTTTCAGAATGAGAAATGAAATACCTAGCTCTGTTAGATTATATGAAGACAGAGTGATCAAAGAAAATGCAAATACTTAAAAAAAAATCTCCAAATATAATCAGATCAGTAACTGTGATGTATCTCATTTTAATTCCTCTTGATGGAGCTAGACAGTTATAACAGTTCATAATGCATGCATCATTTTTTGTGCTCAAAATCTTTTACTTAGCCAATATATAATGTGCTCTTATTAACATTTATTATTCAATCCTGTTTTTAGCTAATTATCTTGTCAAAGACCTAATTGCAGAAATTCTACGTTTTTGCACAAATGACCAGTTATTCCCCAGAGATCATCTTTTACGTATATGTGGCCATGAAGAATTTTTACAAAAGTAAGTATCTTATTAAGGTAAATTTTGATCATTGTTAATCTATATTAAGCAGCATTTCTTTCTTTGCTTTTAATCAGACTGTGCAAATACTCTGTTCATAATCAATTTTGCTCACTTAAAGGTGAATTTAAAATTTTGTGTCAAACTAAGTCTTATTCTTGGTTTGACTTTGTATTTTGTGTATATATATACGGCAATGTGTATTCAAGTGTCCTGTAACTAGGGTGCCCAACTACCTCAGTCTGTACAGACTGAGGCTGCTCCCCAGACATGGGACTTTCAGTTCTGAAATCAAGAAAATCTTGGGCAACACAAGTTATCTTATTTGTGACAAAGCTTAGTAGGACTGATCACAATTTAAACAATAAGTTTTTTGCAATAAGTAATTTTTTTGACTCAGAGCAATGTTAGCATGCTGTTTAAATACATTTCAAAGTCACAGAATGTTTGAGTATGACAATTATAATATTTTCATAAAAGACTAAGTTTTAAAATACTTTCTTCAATTCTTTACTCAGGGAGCTCAGTAGAATAATTAGAAATGTCTATTCTCATGTATTTCAACTGTATATACTTATTTGATAGGAAAAAAAAAAAAAACTTAACTCTTCTTAATGTGCCACAATAACTATTGTCTTAAAGTTCCCTAAAGACCAAATTTGAAAATATAACACAACCTTAAGAAAAGAAGTACTAATATTTCTCTCCTGCTATTGCGTTATTTCTCTCCTGGTACTTATATTTCCTCATTGTGTTTCTATAAGTACCTAAAGATTGACAACATTGTTGCTTCGTATTTCTTTTGAGACACCCATTGTCACTGTCATTGCTATTCCACCATGAATATGCTTGAAAATATCTTATGGGTGATTTTCCTTTATTGTGCAGTGTTAACTGTGAATGATTTTTAAGACTGATTATTCTCCTTACTTTGTTCCCAGGTACAACAAAATTATTTTATTCTTTTTTTCTTGTTAATATAAACATAATAGATTTTTTAGTGTTTTATGTTATTTTATTAAAATTCATTTACCTGGGTTTATTAAGATAGGAAAGTTGCCAAGTATTAGTTTAGGTTAATTAGAGTTAGTTATTATCTAATGGAAATTGAAGGATATGTACATAACTGGAATTTGCTTACTATTTAAGAATAATAGCCTATCAAGACTGATATGACTACTTTAATAAGCAGAATATTCTTACTATTCTTTCTAATAGCTAAAGAAATATGCATTTCATTCAATTTTTTTCATGTATTCCCATGTAATTTCTCTTAAAAATACATCCTTAAAGAGTTGGATATCTGTTATTATTTCTCTGTAGAGGCAACACAGGAAACATGTAATAAGTTAATGATGCAATAAGTAATAATTCAAACACTAACAGTTACAGTATTACAATTCATCTGAAGTACCTAACTAATTTTGATGGCAATGATAATATTAAAATAATAGTCATCATTTATCAAGTGCTAATGATGCCCCTATCTCAAATTAGGTAAACATCTAAGTCTCATAAGACATCAAGAGATAGATACCATCAGATCAGTTCAGTTTAGTCACTCAGTCATGTCCGACTCTTTGCGACCACATGAATTGCAGCATGCCAGGCCTCCCTGTCCATCACCAACTCCTGGAGTTCACTCAAACTCATGTCCATCAAGTCGGTGATGCCATCCAGCCATCTCATTCTCTGTTGTCCCCTTCTCCTCCTGCCACCAATCCCTCCCAGCATCAGAGTCTTTTCCAATGAGTCAATAATTCACATGAGGTGGCCAAAGTACTGGAGTTTCAGCTTTAGCATCATTCCTTCCAAAGAACACCCAGGACTGATCTCCTTTACATTGGACTGGTTGGATCTCCTTGCAGTCCAAGGGACTCTCAAGAGTCTTCTCCAAAACCACATTTCAAAAGCATCAATTCTTTGGGACTCAGCATTCTTCACAGTCAACTCACACATCCATACATGACCACAGGAAAAACCATAGCCTTGACTAAATGGACCTTTGTTGGCAAAGTAATGTCTCTGCTTTTGAATATGCTATCTAGGTTAATCATAACTTTCCTTCCAAGGAGTAAGTGTCTTTTAATTTCATGGCTGCAATCACTGTCTGCAGTGATTTCGGAGCCCCCAAAAATAAAGTCTGACACTGTTTCCACTGTTTCCCATGAAGTGATGGGACCAGATGCCATGATCTTCATTTTCTGAATGTTGAGCTTTAAGCCAACTTATGCACTCTCCTCTTTCACTTTCATCAAGAGGCTTTTTAGTTCCTCTTTACTTTCTGCCATAAGGGTGGTGTCATCTGTATATCTGAGGTTATTGATATTTCTCCCTGCAATCTTGATTGCAGCTTGTGCTTCTTCCAGCCCAGCGTTTCTCATGATATACCCTGCATAGAAGTTAAATAAGCAGGGTGACAATATACAGCCTTGACATACTCCTTTTCCTATTTGGAACCAGTCTGTTGTTCCATGTCCAGTTCTAACTGTTGCTTCCTGACCTGCATATAGGTTTCTCAAGAGGCAGGTCAGATGGTCTGGTATTCCCATCTCTTTCAGAATTTTCCACAGTTTATTGTGATCCACACAGTCAAAGGCTTTGGCATAGTCAATAAAGAAGAAATAGATGTTTTTCTGGAACTCTCTTGCTTTTTCCATGAACCAGCGGATGTTGGCAATTTGATCTCTGGTTCCTCTGCCTTTTCTAAAACCAACTTGAACATCTGGAAGTTCATGGTTCACGTATTGCTGAAGTCCGGCTTGGAGAATTTTAAGCAATACTTTACTAGCGTGTGAGATGAGTGCAATTTTGCAGTAGTTTGAGCATTCTTTTGCATTGACTTTCTTTGGAATTGGAATGAAAAGTGACCTTTTCCAGTCCTGTGGCCGCTGCTGAGTTTTCCAAATTTGCTGGCATATTGAGTGCAGCACTTTCACAGCATCATGTTCAGGATTTGAAATAGCTCAACTGCAATTCCATCACCACCATCAGCTTTGTTCGTAGTGATGCTTTCTAAGGCCCACTTGACTTCACATTCCAGGATGTCTGGCTCTAGGTGAGTGATCACACCATCATGATTATCTGGGTCATGAAAATCTTTTTTGTACAGTTCTTCTGTGTATTCTTGCTACCTCTTCTTAATATCTTCTGCTTCTGTTAGGTCCATACCATTCCAGTCCTTTATCAAGCCCATCTTTGCACGAAATCTTCTCTTGGTATCTCTCATTTTCTTGAAGAGATCTCTAGTCTTTCCCATTCTGTTGTTTTCCTCTATTTCTTTGCATTGATTGCTCAGGAAGGCTTTCATATTTCTTCTTGCTATTCTTTGAAACTCTGCATTCAGATGCTTATATCTTTCCCTTTCTCCTTTGCTTTTCGCTTCTCTTCTTTTTGCAGCTATTTTTAAGGACTCCCTAGACAGCCATTTTACTTGTTTGCATTTCTTTTCTATGGGGATGGTCTCGATCCCTGTCTCCTGTACAATGTCAAGAACCTCTGTCCATAGTTCATCAGGCATTCTATCTATCCGATCTAGTCCCTTAAATCTATCTCTCACTTCCACTGTATAATTATAAGGAATTTGATTTAGGTCATACCTGAATGGTCTAGTGGTTTTCCCTACTTTCTTCAATTTCAGTCTGAATTTGGTAATAAGGAGTTCATGATTTGAGCTGCAGTCAGCTCCTGATCTTGTTTTTGCTGACTGTATAGACCTTCTCCATCTTTGGCTGCAAAGAATATAATCAATCTGATTTCGATGTTAACCATCTGGTGATGTCCATGTGTAGAGTCTTCTCTTATGTTGTTGGAAGAGGGTGTTTGCTATGACCAGTGCGTTCTCTTGGCAAAACTCTATTAGCCTTTGTCCTGTTCATTCTGTACTGTAAGGCCAAATTTGCCTGTTACTCCAGGTGTTTCTTGATTTCCTACTTTTGCATTCCAGTCCCCTATAATGAAAAGGACATCTTTTTTGGGTGTTAGTTTTAAAGGTCTTGTAGGTCTTCATAGAACCATTCAACATCAGCTTCTTCAGTGTTACTGGTTGGGGCATAGAATTGGATTGCTGTGGTACTGAATGGTTTGCCTTGGAAACGAACAGAGATCAGTCTGTCACTTTTTTGATTGCATCCAAGTACTGCATTTCAGACTCTTCTGTTGACCAGGGTGGCTACTCCATTTCTTCTAAGGGATTCCTGCCCGCAGTAGTAGATATAATGGTCATCTGAGTTAAATTCATCCATTCCAGTCCATTAGTTCTCTGATTCCTAGAATGTCAACATTCACTCTTGCCATCTCCTGTTTGACCACTTCCAATTTGCCTTGATTCATGGACCTAACATTCCAGGTTCCTATGCAATATTGCTCTTTACAGCATCGGATCTTGCTTCTATCACCAGTCACATCCACAACTGGGTATTGTTTTTGCTTTGGCTCCATCCCTTCATTCTTTCTGGAGTTATTTCTCCACTGATCTCCAGTAGCATATTGGGCACCTACTGACATGGGGATTTCCTCTTTCATTATCCTATCATTTTGCCTTTTCATACTGTTCATGGGGTTCTCAAGGCAAGAATACTGAAGTGGTTTGCCATTCCCTTCTCCAGTAAACCACATTCTGTCAGACCTCTCCACCATAACCCACCCGTCTTGGGTGGCCCCACGGGCATGGCTTAGTTTCATTGAGTTAGACAAGGCTGTGGTCCTAGTGTGATTAGATTGACTAGTTTTCTGTGATTATGGTTTCAGTGTGATAGATACCATAATGATCTATTTTACAGATTGGCAATCTGAGACTTTCATCAAGGTTACACAACTAGGAAGTTGATAGGGTCAAGCCTGAACTCAAACTCAGGATTTGCTATCTGCATAACCTTGGCTCTTAACTATAAAACAACACTAAAAAAACTCTTTAGCAAGACCCAGAAAATAGCTAATGGTTCTTCATGCTGAAGCATGGGGTGGAAAATATTTGCAGTTTTGCATGGGTCTACAGGATAGGTGTGCAGGAATTGCAGTACTCCAATTCAACACCTACTGGGTACACAGGTGTGCAAGTGATCTGGTTTATCATTGAGATACAAACATGATTTTAAAATATAATCTTTGCCTTCTTCCTTGACTAAGGAATTCATAAAACTATGTAATTAGTTATTACAAAGTCCTTTTGTAAGGGCAGTATTAGTTTTTGTATATACCAACTACTTGCAGATCAAAAAGAGACATAGATTAACAGTAAGAATAATGAAATGGTGCAAAAGAAAGTCAATGAATAATTTGTATTTAAAGGGTAAATACTGAGGAAAAAAATCAGTACTGTATGACAAAATGATAACAGCTTTGGAATATATAAAATGTGCATAAATTTTTAAAGAAATAATTATCAAGATAAAAAATGAGCTAAGAATGTGACTGGCAATTCAGTGAACAAGAAAGTATTTAGTGTTTAACTAATGACAAACATGCAGTTAAAACAATGAGATGCCATCTTTGCCTAACAAGTTGTTAAAATATTTATTATGATGAAATTCAGTGGGAAAAATGGACAAAATCCAGAAAGCTGCTGGGAATTTAAACAGATAGAGCACTCTCTAAAGTGAATTTTGTCAAAAATGTGTCAGACATCTATAGAAATGTGTCAAGAACATATATGTGTTCCAGAAATTCTGCTTCTACAAATATTTCTAAAGAAACAATCATAATTGTCCAAAAAAGATGTATAAAATACTACAGTCACCATAGAATAATTTCTAATAGTAATAAAAAACTAAATCTCCATCAGTATTCAACAATAATGATAAAATAATTTCATTATATAGTTTCATTATATATATAATAATTTCATTATATATTTCATTATATATAATAATTTTTATATTACATATTACTTATATATAATAATTTCATATATTCCTTTATAAATTAATAGAAAATACAGTATCATAAATCTTGATATGAAAACATGTATATCCCTGATGGCTCAGATGGTAAAGCATCTGTCCACAATGTGGGAGACCCAGGTTCAATCCCTGGGTTGGGAAAATCCCTTGGAAAAGGGAATGGCAATCCACTCCAGTATTCTTGACTGGAGAATTCCATGGACAGAAGAGCCTGGCCAGCTATAGCCCATGAGGCCGCAAAGAATCGTACATGACTGAGTGACTAACATGCTTACATATCATACTTTTTAAGGGTGAAAAGATATATTTTCAAACCATATTTTAATATATTAATGTATACTACTATTTGGAAAATAGAAATCCTACATATGAAAATGTAATCCTATATAATAAATGAGATCTTATACACTAAAATGCTAGAGTAGCTATTCCTTGAAAAAGAACTACAATAAAGATAATATTTATTCTTTTTTTACTTACAAAACATCAACAATAGGCGTGTCTTTTTTGCAATCAGGAGATTAAGGAAATAAATTATTCTGGAGGGTGGGAGAAGTATTTAAGTGATCATATGAATAACAACATATGCTTAAAAGAGGGTTGGAAACGAGTTAGAAGAACATATGAAAGATGACAGAGTTTAACCTAAAGTAGCCGTAGTGGGGCTAAACAGGAAGTATTAAATCCCTGGGGTATTAAAACTGTGGCATTAGTGGAACTTGGCAAATAAATGTGTGATTATTGAAATACAAACACACAATGTTAGAGCTGTGAGTTACAGTATTTGGGGGGGGGGGCGGGGATTATGAGCTTCCCAGGTGGTGCAGTGTTAAAGAATCTGCTTGCCAAGCAAGAGACATGGATTCTATCCCTGCATCGGGAAGAGCCCCTGGAGAAGTAAATATTCCAGTATTCTTGCCTGGAAAATTCCATGGTGGGCTACAGACCATGGAGTCACAAAGAGTCAGACATGACTGAGTGACTGAGCATGCACACAGGCACTGAGGACTATAGCCAATAGGCAGCCTCTCAGCTAGCTTGGAGGAACTGCTCTGAAGAGTTAAGATGAGATTAGTTTATACGTGACCTTGGAGAACGGATACATGCAATCGAACACACATCTTGGTGGAAGACAACTGTTATTCAGGAAGCACAGATATATCTTTAAGACTTCAGTACATACCTAAGTATGGGAAGATGCAAGAAATTGGGTTCATAAAATTTCTCCTGAAAATACCTAACTATCTGAAAGCCAGCTCTGCCAGTTTTCTTAGAGCACAGAGTGCCTTCTTCCTATCCCTTCTCTGAAGTCCTTTCAGGGTGTGGAGGTCAGCGACTGCAGTGGCTAGTGACTCAATCCTTGTAGAGCCAGATGGTGAGTGACATTCTGTAGGGTATAAAATAATTAATCAAGTTAGAAACATCCTGAGTATGTGAGTGCCAAGGGGCATCTGATATTGAGAAAACAGCTCAGATTTAGGGAAATCTGGCATGGATTAAGGAATCATTGGCACTAAGAGGGAATGGAAGTCTTAGAGATACATGAAACTGTGTAAGGAAAGTGACAAAAGAAAGGATCTTGAGAACATTAATATATCAAAGATGAAAGGAGGAAGAGGAGCAGAAAAAGGAAACTGGAAAAAAAGCAATTTAAATTGTACAATACTTTGGAAAACTTGCCTTTCACAAGAAAGAAAGAGAAATTTGAATTACTAAGTAAATATAGCATCATACTGGAAATAAATTAAATGAGGATTGATAAATCATCATTAAGTTTGGCAACTATGAAATTAGTTGATTCAAATAAGAACAAGTTTCATAAAATGGAGGAGAAAAAAACAAGATTGCAATCAGCTAAGGAGAAAGGAAGGTGTTAAAAAGGAACTCAAGCAGACTACTCTCTCAGAAGTAATGTGTGGTGATAAAAGCCTGGAGGAAAATGGGGTTTTAGATGCTGAGAATCAGTCTGGAGATTTGGGGAATGTGGATAAGAGAGATACTGAAAATATTCATAAGATGAAAGGAAAGAACTGATGAACAGGGAAACACTGAATACAGATAATGTATCAGTTATGAGGTGTTGCGAGAGCGTGGGAACAGATCAAGAAGACAGATGAATATCCCCGTGGCTGATCCATGTTGATGTATGGCAGAAACCAACACAATATTGTGATTATCCTTCAACTAAAAATAAATAAAGAAAAAAAGTCATACACACAAAAAATAAGACAGAGAAAAGCTGAGCAATGCCTTGAAGGAGGACCTTCCCTTCCCAGAAAGACCAACAGGAGCTCAAATGAATATTAAACTTTAAAAAAATTAATAGAAAAATAACTATGCATTTGAAAAACTGAATCTCTGATAAAAGCAGGAATGCATAAGGAAGTTGCATCGAAATGAGAATAATAATTATAACAATAAAAATAAGAAGAAAGTCTACTTATAAAAGCCTCTAATGGGTCTTCCCTTGTGGCTCAGTGAGGTAAAGAATCTGCTATCAATGCAGGAGACATGGGGTTTGATCCCTCGTCAAGGAAGATCCCACACACCATGGAGCAACTAAGTCCATGTGACACAAATACTGAGCCTGTGCTCTAGAGCCCATGAGCCATAACTGCTGAGCTCATGCATCCTAGAGTCCATGCTCCACAAGAGAAGCCACCATCAGAAGTCTGTGCACACGACTAGACAGTAGCCCCCTGCTCTCTATAACTAGAGAAAAGCCCACACAACAAAAAGAGAGGCCCAACACAGCCAAAAATTTAAAATAAATAAATGAATGTTTTTAAAAGCCTCTTATGAGCAATTAATAAAATTTTCACATGTAATGCCATTTGTTCCCATATAAGAAAAGCATGATTATTCCCATGTTAACATGGGGAAAATGAGGCTAAAAGAAATTGACTGACTCCCTGAAGTTCAGAAAATTGTAAGCAGCAAAGCCAGGATGGCACAGATCAATCTGACTTTGAAGCCCTGTCTTCCCACTCAATTACAAAGCTTCCTTTCATGATAAAGGGCCACTTGAAAACAAAACTTACAGGATAACACCTCATTATGAATAATGACAATACGTGGCTTCCCAGGTGGCACTGTGGGAAACAACTCACTAAACATGAGTTTATAATTCAACATAGAGTATTTTGGTCAAGGAGAAGATAAATAACTTACAGAACACTCATTTTCTGACACATACACAAAATTTCAGTTTCTTTAATCAGGATATGCTTAGAAATGCTTTGACTAAAATAAAGGCAAATCAAAATCACTAAAAGTGGACTTTATTTGTCATTTCCAAATTTCTGATTAGATAAAAATAAACTCTCTTTTTGGAATCTTGAGTCTGTTTAAGCAAATAAATAATATGAAAACACATCCTTCCCATTCTTAGTAACTATCACCCCTGATTTGGCAAAATGAGTTAATCTCCCTTAACTTCAAATTTTTTCCTTTTAAAAACTGAGTTTTTAATATATTTTTCTACTTTAAAAATGAGATGTAGGATTATATTTCAGTAATCTTTAATTCAGAATGTAAAATTTTATTAAGCTTCTACTAGCCCTTTCATTACATATGGATTGCTTTAGCTCTAAGCTTAGTTCTAAATAAATTAAAAGTTATGGTTGTTAAAATATAATAAACTGAAAAATAAAAATGTATTCCTTACCCCAAAATTCTACTATTACTATTGTAAAATGATGTGGAAGGATTTTTCATTTTAAACTCCCCTTAAACTATCAGATCTATGTTTCTTAATCTGCTTTGTGATGATAGCAACAAATCATATTTAGTTGCTACATTTTCAGTTTCTCATCTAGTTTGGATAAGATAAGGGCAAATCCTCAAAATTTAAACTTCTTGGTTTCTTCCAGATGGAATATCAGTCTGTTAAAATAGTCACAATAATTACTTGATGAACCAAGCAAATTTTCAAAAATTGGTTAAAAATTTTGGTCAATATTAAATATCAATGGTCAGGATACTTTTTCCCAACTTGACAAATAGTATTTCTGTGATTATATATTATTTTTTTAACATTTTATCCTTAAGTCATATTTTGCTATTTTATTGAACTAATCTGTCTTTACCAGAGTTAGTAAAGTAACAAATAAAATCCTAAAAAGGCGGGAGATGTAAATAAATAAGATAGACACAAATTACACATAATTTTACCTTTACATTGATATATTAAAAGTGTCCTCAAACTTTAGTGTGTATATGAGTTATCTGAGGATGTTGTTAAAAACACATTCTGAATTTCTTGGTCGAGGGAAGAGACTTCACTTTTAACAGACTTCTGGGTGATACTCACACTAATTGTTCACGGTTCATGTTTCAAGTTGCAAGATATTAATTCAGTTCAGTTCACTTCAGTTCAGTTGCTCAGTCATGTCCAACTCTTTACAATCCCATGAATCACAGCACACCAGGTCTCTCTGTCCATCACCAACTCCCAGAGTTTACCCAAACTCATGTTCATGGAGTCGGTGATGCCATCCAACCATTTCATCCACTGTCGTCTCCTTCTCCTCCTGCCCTCAGTCTTTCCCAGCATCAGAGTCTTTTCAAATGAGTCAGCTCTTCACATCAGGTGGCCAAAGTATTGGGAGTTTCAGCTTCAATATCAGTCCTTCCAAATGAACACTCAGGACTGATCTCCTTTAGGATGGACTGGTTGGATCTCCTTGCAGTTCAAGGGACTTTCGAGGCTGGAGATATTAGAGACCCAAGAATTTTGACTCAATGAAAAATGAAGTACACATTTTTAAAATTATTATTTATTCATTTATTTTTAATTAATTTATTTATTTTAAGTGTAGGCTTATTACAATATTGTAGTGGGTTTTGCCATACATTGACATGAATCAGCCATGGGTGTACCTGTGTTTCCCATCTTGAACCCCCCCTCCCACCTCCCTCCCCATCCCATTCCTCAGGGTCATCCCAGTGCACCAGCCCTGAGCACCCTGTCTCATGCATCAAACCTGGGTTGGCGATCTCTTTCACATATGATAATATACATGTTTCAATGCCATTCTCTCAAATCATCCCACCCTTGCCTTCTCCCACAGAGTCCAAAAGACTGTTATTTACATCTGTGTCTCTTTTGCTGTCTCGCATATAGGGTCGCTTCAGTCGTATCTGACTCTCTGCGACCCCATAGATGGCAGCCTACCAAGCTCCCCCATCCCTGGGATTCTCCAGGCAAGAACACTGGGGTGGGTTGCTATTTCCTTCTCCAATGCATGAAAATGAAAAGTGAAAGTGAAGACGCTCAGTCATGTCCGACTCTCAGCGACCCCATGGACTGCAGCCTACCAGGCTCCTCCGTCCATGGGATTTTCCAGGCAAGAGTACTGGAGTGGGTTGCCATTGCCTTCTCCGATATAGGGTCACCGTTACTATCTCTCTAAATTCCATATATATGTGTTAGTATACCGTATTGGTGTTTTTCTTTCTGGCTTACTTCACTCTGTATATAGGCTCCAGTTTCATCCACATCATTAGAACTGATTCAAATGTATTCTTTTTAATGACTGAGTAATACTCCTTTGTGTATAGGTACCACAGCTTTCTTATCCATTTATCTGTCAATGGACAATTAGGTTGCTTCCATGTCCTAGCTGTTGTGAACAGTGCTGCAGTGAACACTGGGGTACACGTGTCTCTTTCAATTCTGGTTTCCTTGGTGTGCAAGCCCAACAGTGGGATTGCTGGGTCGTATGGCAGTTTTATCTCCAGTTTTTTAAGGAATCTCCACGCTGTTCTCCATAGTGGCTGTACTAGTTTGCATTGCCACCAACAGTGTAAGACAGTTCCCTTTTCTCCACAGCCTCTCCAGCATTTATTGTTTGTAGACTTTTTGATAGCAGCCATTCTGACCAGTGTGAGATGGTACCTCATTGTGGTTTGATTTGTATTTCTCTGATAATGAGTGATGTTGAGCATCTTTTCATGTTTGTTAGCCACCTGCATGTCTTCTTTGGAGAAATGCCTGTTTAGTTCTTTGGCTCATTTTTTTTTTTATTGGAATTGAGCTGCTTGTATATTTTTGAGATTAATGCTTTGTCAGATGCTTCATTTGCTATTATTTTTCCCCATTCTGAAGGCTATCTTCTCACCTGGCTTATAATTCCCTTCATTGTGCAAAAGCTTTTAAGTTTAATTAGGTCCCATTTGTTTATATTTGCTTTTGTTTCCATTACTCTGAGAAGTGGGTCATAGAGGATCCTGCTATAATTTATGTCAGAGAGTGTTTTGCCTATGTTTTCCTCTAGGAGTTTTATAGTTTCTGGTCTTACATTTATATCTTTAATCCATTTTGAGTTTATTTTTGTGTATGGTGTTAGAAAGTGTTATAGTTTCATTCTTTTATGAGTGGTTGACCAATTTTCCCAGCACCACTTGTTAAAGAGATTGTCTTTTCTCCATTGTATATTATTGTCTCCTTTGTCAAAGATAAGGTGTCCATAGGTGCATGGATTTATCTCTGGGCTTTCTATTTTGTTCCATTGATCTACGTTTCTGTCTTTGTGCCAGTACCATACTGTCTTGATGACTGTAGCTTTGTAGTATAGCCTGAAGTTAGGCAGGTTGATTCCTCCAGGTCCATTCTTCTTTCTAAAAATTGCTTTGGCTATTCGAGGTTTTTTTGTATTTCCATACAAATTGTGAAATTATTTCTTCTCTTCTCTGCAAAATACCGCTGGTAGATTGATAGTGATTGCATTGAATCTATAGATTGCTTTGGGTAGTATACTCATTTTTCACTATATTGATTCTTCTGATCCATGCACACGGTATATTTCTCCATCTATTTGTGTCATCTTTGATTTCTTTCATCAGTGTTTTATAGTTTTTTATATATAGCTCTCTTGTTTCTTTAGGTAGATTTATTCCTAAGTATGTTATTCTTTTTGTTGCAGTGGTGAATGGAATTGTTTCCTTAATTTCTCTTTCTGTTTTTCATTGTTAGTGTATAGGAATGCAAGGAATTTCTGTGTGTTAATTTTATATCCTGCAACTTTATGACATTCACTGATTAGCTCTAGTAATTTTCTGGTGGAGTCTTTAGGGTTTTCTATGTAGAGGATCATGTCATCTGCAAACAGTGAGAGTTTTACTTCTTCTTTTCCAGTCTGGATTCCTTTTATTTCTTTTCCTTCTCTGATTGCTATGGCTAAAACTTTCAAAACTATGTTGAATAGTAATGGTGAGGATGGGCACCCTTGACTTGTACCTGATTTTAGGGGAAATGCTTTCAAATGTTCACCACTGGGGATAATGTTTGCTGTGGTTTTATCATGCTGCTGCTGCTGCTGCTCCTGCTGCTAAGTCACTTAGTTGCCTCAGACTCTGTGCAACCCCATAGATGGCAGCCCACCAGGCTCCACCATTCCTGGGATTCTCCAGGCAAGAACACTGGAGTGGGTTGCCATTTCCTTCTCCAATGCATGACAGTGAAAATGAAAGTGAAGTCACTGAGTCATGTCCAGTTCTCAGCGACCACATGGACTGCAGCCTACCAGGCTCCTCCTTCCATGAGAGTTTCCAGGCAAGAGTACTGGAGTAGGGTGCCATTGCTTCTCTGTGGTTTTGTCATATATGGCTTTTATTATGTTGAGGTATATTCCTTCTATTCCTGCATTCTGGAGGGTTTTTATCATAAATGGATGTTGAATTTTGTCAAAGGCTTTCTCTGAATCTGTTGAGATGATCATATGCTTTTTATCTTTCAATTTGTTAATGTGGTATATCATATTGATTGATTCTGAATAATGAAGAATCCCTGCATCCTTGGGATAAAGCCGACTTGGTCGGATTCTGTTTGCTAGAATTTTGTTAAGGATTTATGCATCTATGTTCATCAGTGATATTGGCCTGTCAGTTCAGTTCAGTTCAGTCGCTCAGTCGTGTCCAACTCTTTGCGACCCCATGAATCGCAGCACGCCAGGCCTCCTTGTTCATCACCATGTCCCGGAGTTCACTCAGACTCATGTCCATCAAGTCCGTGATGCGATCCAGCCATCTCATCCTTGGTCATCCCTTTCTCCTCCTGCCCCCAATCCCTCCCAGAATCAGAGTCTTTCCAGTGAGTCAACTCTTCGCATGAGGTGTCCAAAGTACTGGAGTTTCAGCTTTAGCATCAACCTTCCAAAGAAATCCCAGGGCTGATCTTCAGAATGGACTGGTTGGATCTCCTTGCAGTCCAAGGGACTCTCAAGAGTCTTCTCCAACACCACAGTTCAAAAGCATCAATTCTTCGGCACTCAGCTTTCTTCACAGTCCAATTCTCACATCCGTACATGACCACTGGAAAAACCATAGCTTTGACTAGACGGACCTTTGTTGGCAAAGCAATGTCTCTGCTTTTGAATATGCTATTTAGTTTGGTTATAACTTTCCTTCCAAGGAGTAAGAGTCTTTTAATCTCATGGCTGCAATCACCATCTGCAGTGATTTTGGAGCTCAAAAAAATAAATAAATAAACAAAGTCTGACACTGTTTCCAATGTTTCCCCATCTATTTCCCATGAAGTGATGGGACCAGATGCCATGATCTTAGTTTTCTGAACAGTGAGCTTTAAGCCAACTTTTTCGCTCTCCTCTTTCACTTTCATCAAGAGGCTTTTTAGCTCCTCTTCACTTTCTGTCATAAGGGTGGTGTCATCTGCATATCTGAGGTTATTGATTTTTCTCCTGGCAATCTTGATTCCAGCTTGTGCTTCATCCAGTCCAGAGTTTCTCATGATGTACTCTGCATAGAAGTTAAATAAGCAGGGTGACAATATACAGCCTTGACGTGCTCCTTTCCCTATTTGGAACCAGTCTGTTGTTCCATGTCCAGTTCTAACTGTTGCTTCCTGACCTGCATACAGGTTTTTCGAGAGGCAGGTAAAGTGGTCTGGTATTCCCATCTCTCTCAGAATTTTCCATAGTTTATTGTGATCCACATAGTCAAAGGCTTTGGCATAGTCAGTAAAGCAGAAATAGATGTTTTTCTGGAACTCTCTTGCTTTTTCCATGATCTAGCAGATGTTGGCAATTTGATCTCTGGTTCCTCTGCCTTTTCTAAAACCAGCTTGAACATCTGGAAGTTCATGGTTCAAGGATTGCTGAAGCCTGGCTTGGAGAATTTTGAGCATTGCTTTACTAGCATGTGAGATGAGTGCAACTGTGCGGTAGTTTGAGCATTTTTTTGGCATTGCCTTTCTTTGGGATTGGAATGAAAAGTGACCTTTTCCAGTCCTGTGGCCACTGCTGAGTTTTCCAAATTGGCTGGCATATTGAGTGCAGCACTTTCACAGCATCATCTTTCAGGATTTGAAATAGCTCAACTGGAATTCCATCACCTCCACTAGCTTTGTTCATAGTGATGCTTTCTAAGGCCCACATGACTTCACATTCCAGGATGTCTGGCTGTAGGTGAGTGATCACACCATCATGATTATCTGGGTCATGAAGATCTTTTTTGTACAGCTCTTCTGTGTATTCTTGCCACCTCTTCTTAATATCTTCTGCTTCCGTTAGGTCCATACCATTTCTGTCCTTTATTGAGCCCATCTTTGTATGCAATGTTCCCTTGGTATCTCTAGTTTTCTTAAAGAGATCTCTAGTCTTTCCCATTCTGTTCTTTTCCTCTATTTCTTTGCATGGATCGCTGAGGAAGGCTTTCTTATCTCTCCTTGCTATTTTTTGGAACTCTGCATTCAGATGCTTATATCTTTCCTTTTCTCCTTTGCTTTTCACTTCTCTCCTTTTCACAGCTATTTGTAAGCCCTTCCCAGAGAGCCATTTTGCTTTTTTGCATTTCTTTTCCATGGGGATGGTCTTGATCCTGTCTGCTGTACAATGTCACAAACCTCCATCCATATTCATTAGGCACTCTATCAGATCTAGTTCCTTAAATCTATTTCTCACTTCTACTGTATAATCATAAGGTATTTGATTTAGGTCATACCTGAATGGTCTAGTGGTTTTCCCTACTGTCTTCAATTTAAGTCTGAATTTGGCAATGAGGAGTTCATGATCAAAGCTACAGTCTAGTGATGATAAAACATTTAGGTTAATGGAGAAAAGAGCGACACAGTGAGGGACACACAGAGAGGTTCACAGAGTTATATGGAGAAGATAAGAGGGAGGAGGGAGATAGAGGTGACCAGGAGGAGAAGAGGAGGAATCAAAAGGGGAGAGAGCAATCTAGCCAGTAAACAATTTTCTATGTGCTCTCCACAGTCTGGAACTCCCAGAGAGGTTCACAGAGTTACATAGAGAAGAAAAGAGGGAGGAAGGAGATAGAAGTGACCAGGAGAACAGGAGGAAACAAAAGGATAGAGACTGATCTAGCCAGTAATCAGTTCCCTAAGTGTTCTCCACAGCCTGGAATACCCAAAGAGATTCACAGAGTTGCCTAAGGAAGACAAGGAGGAGGGAGAAGATAGAGGTGATGTTGGGGAGAAAAGAGAGTCAAAAGGGGGAGAGGGCAATCAAGCCAGTAATCACACTCCCAAATAATAATGGGTACTGAAGATTGGATTCTTAAAGGTACAAAATTGATAACAAATACCAAAAAGCAAAGATTAAAAATCTAGAGTAAAGGTTAGACTCTCCAAAAAAATTGTTTTAAATCACAGAAATTATTTTTCTTTACTGTATGAAATTTGCTTTAAAAATAGGGTCTTTTTTTGCAAGGTAATAGTAGGTTATAAAAATGAAAATTAAAGGAGTAATAAATAACAAATTTTTTTAATCTTTAATATTAATAGTAAAATATATCTAGCAATTTCTCTGGAGCTGTTGAGGGCAGTGTGGATCAGTTCAGTTTCAGATAGTTCCTTGTTCCAGCTTATACTTCTTCTCAAGGTCTATAGGCCCCTTCCAATGCAGTCAGTGCTAACTACAAGGTTTTAATCTGTTGCACCTGTCACTTCCAAAGCAGTTCCCTCTTCTTGTTTATTTTGGCTTCCTCTGTTTGCAAGTCTCTTCAGTGCCTAATTTCCACCCTGATACAAGGGGGTGAAAGCTCACTAGTTCAGTTGTGCTGTGGGGAGGGAAGAACACGGCAAACAAATATCACTGGCATGTGTGGGGAGTACTCGCAGTGTCTGGGCCACACTGGGTTTGCCCCTGCTCGTGGCATGTGTGCTTTCTTGCTCTACACTGCTCAGGCTCCAGGTTGCTCTGCAGGGGAACTGTCTAAAGCAGACCCTGGGTTGCGGGCACTTCCCAGGTCTAAGGCACTCAAGTTCAGGTTCTCAGGTACTCCACAAAGGCACAGACTCAGTTGGGCCTGAGTTTTATGCCCTTCCCAGGTCCGAGCAGCTCAGGTGACCAGGTGCTTGGCGAGCTCTCCCCAGGTGGGCAGTGCATCTTATAAACTCCCCGGTCCCAGCGGCTCGGTTTCCTGGGTATGCAGCAGGAGCACCGTCTCAGGTGGGCCTTGTGTCTCCTCTGGGGAGCTGACCTCTGGCTGTGGCCCTCCTGGCAGATGTCAAATGTCCAGGATCCCAGTAAGACTTGGTTAGCAACTGGGAGCCTGCTCACAATTTGCTGTCTCTGTGGTGGAGATTGCTCTTCGCCTTCCAGCTCTGGCTGTCACTTGCCTGCCTCTCTGCCTCTGGCGGGGGTGGGGGGTGGGGGGGTGGGGGTGGAGGGGTGGGGGGGGGTTGGGGGGGGCAATCCGCAGCTTGCTAGCTCTCCTCTGGTATTCGCTCAGTCCTTTGTTCTGTGAGCCTGCCAGCAGTGCCTTAGGTTAGAGCTTTTCCTGGTAAAGTTCTCTCTGTTTCTCTCTTCTTTTTTTTCTCTCTGTCTCTGGCTATCCCACAGTTTGGGTTGCTATCTCACGTTAGCTCCCTCAGATTGTCCTCAGGGCATTCAGGCCCTGTCCTTACCCTACAGAATGCAGCCCGCTCCCCCCTGTTCAGCCCCTGCTTGCTGGTGGTGGAGGTAATCCTCTGGGCTACTTCACTGGGAGTTGCAGTTAGGTGTGTAGTCTGTGGGGTTTTTGTTTTTGTTTTTTTCCCTCCTGGTTATGTTGCCCTCTGAGATTCCAAAACTCTTTACAGACCCACCGGTGAGAGGGTTTCCTGGTGTTTGGAAACTTATCCTCCTTCACAACTCCCTCCCCCGGGATGGGTCTCCATCCCTAATTCTTTTGTCTCTTTTTATCTTTTATATTTTGTCCTACCTCCTTTCGAAGACAATGGGCTGCCTTTCCAGGTGCCTCGTGTCCTCTGCCAGTGTTCAGATGTTATTTTGTGAAATTTGCTCAGCGTTCAAATGATCTTTCGATGAATTTGTCAGGGAGAAAGTGGTCTCCCCATCCTATCCCTCTGCCATCTTAGGACTACCACCTAAAGTACACATTTTTAAAACCAGTGTCGTGCACAAATACTGAATTTAGTCAATAAAATAAAATGTTATACTTCATAACATATTGAAAAATGAGATAATTTTCCTAGCAAGTCACAATTCCCCTTTTAATAAGTCAGCTATCTTAGTTTTACAGCCATTTACCACTTATCATAACCTAGAATACGACAAACTCTTTCTGTCAATTAAAGTATTCCATTTTTGCTCTGTTGAATCTTGCTCTGGCACTCCTTCCCTCTGTGAAACACTTTTAAGAATCCAGTAACTCACTCTACTAACTCACTTCCAGAACTCTTCTCAAATGAGATGACTCCTGACCTCTCACACATGGCTATCATGCTATTCGTACCAGGTACTTCAGTTAACATCAAAGAGAGTTGCATGAAGTATCATATACTCCTCAGAAACTGCCTCACAAAGTTTTTAAATTAGGAGCAAAGAGCAAATGAAAGCAATGGAACTTTATCAAGTGTAACATAAGCTGTTGGTACTGTAAAACAAAGTTGTGAGCAATATGAAGTATGGATACTGAATGAGCTCATTAAAGTCAGAATAAATCAAACAGAAAAATAATAAAAATATCAGCAACTTCCATTACATTCCTGGTTTTAGCCCCCAAGTTAACTACCACAGTAGGAGTATCTTGGTAATCTCATTTCCTTATTTCTCATGGTCTTATCCAATAGACAGATCCTCTGGGACTTATGCAGTGGCAGTACTGAGGTCAGGGATGATAAGGTCTTTTCTGTAAGGTACAGCACAGATAAAAGACCTAGGGACAGAAAGACTGTTTCCTAGAGTATTCCTGCTTCTGCTTTATTTCCAAATAGTAAACCTTGTTATACCTTCACCTAGACTCACATGAAGTTTGGATACACATATAGATAAGATAGATAGATACAGAGACATAGATATATCTCAATAATATATGAAGTATAATGCTACTTCATCATTTTTCCTTTAAAGCCTGACAATTGCAGAGTGCAGGTTTTTGTTTCTTACTCCTAATCTATATGATTTGAGCAATTTCTTTTCCCAAAAGTCTTGCTGTCTTGCTTTCTAATTCAACTTAAAAACAATTTTCCTTATGAACTTCTGTGTGGAAAAAAAAAATTTACTACACCTAAAAGTTTCTGTTAAATAAATCATGACTACATTGTCAATAGTGAACCACAGTGCCACATAAGGAAAAGTGAGCAGTCTTCCTTGAAATTGGGCTTGGACCTACTGCTTGCAGTTATAGCCAAGTTTTAAGTCCTGGATTTAAACAAGATATGGCAAAACTTTTCTTTACTATTTAACTGACTCTTGATTTCAAGAACTCAGAGTACTAAAAAGATGTAAGAAAAGAAAAAGAAAGCATATGTTAATTAATTAAAAGTCTTACCTTGAAACTGCCATAGTTTTAAATCAAATTAAGAAATAATATCTACCTCTTGATCCATCACTAGCATTCATTAGTCTGATCTGGTTATCTACTATGGAGTCCCTTTTCTCCCTTCTGACCTCTCCTATGAAACAAAATGTTGAATTCCTTTGATGAGATTAAGAAAGTCCTCTTCAAAAATTAAATCTATTTTAAAAATGCTTTATCTAGTTCCATTACAATTAGTATTAATTTATTCTTTAAACATTTGATTATAAGTTGGGGTTGCCTTTAATTCAAATAAAAATCAAACTATTAATTAGCAGGGGAAAAAGACTAGGTAATAGTGTATAAAGTTTAAGGTAATAGATGATACTCATTAGCAGTGAAAGCCCAGTTGCCTATATTCCTGGGGGAGAAAATGAGTCTTTGCATTCTCAATAAAATTAAAGGTTTTGTTTAGCAAACTTGAACAAATTGATTAGTTTCAGTGCATTCAGAACAGCCTAAGAATTATAGTACTATAATTTAGTCTATTATAATTTTTGAGACTTACTTTGAGCAAAAAAAAAAAAAAAAAAGATTAAAGTGCATTTCTCTTTTACATACTTTGCTTTCCTCATAAAATCACAGAACCATGTCAGGGCACAGAAAGAACATGTCATAAATCTGAGAGCTCTCATAAAATAATGGAAACATGTTCTCTTAATAAACCATCCATTAAGAGTATTCTAAGTTACTTCTGTTTAGTTTTGAATCTCCTTCGAAGTACCCTTCCAAACATTTTAAAATGAACTTTGGTTGCTATCTTTAATAAGCAGTTCAGTTAAGTTCAGTTCAGTCACTCAGTCATGTCCGACTCTTTGCGACCCCGTGAACCACAAGACGTCAGGCCTCCCTATCCATCACCAACTCCCGGAGTTTACCCAAACTCATGTCCATTGAGTCAGTAATGCCATCCAACTATCTCATCCTCTGCCATCCCCTTCTTCTGCCTTCAATCTTTCCTAACATCAGGGTCTTTTCAAATGAGTCAGCTCTTCGCATCGGGTGGCCAAGTATTGCAGTTTCAGCTTCAACATCAGCCCTTCCAGTGAACACCCAGGAACGATCTCCTTTAGGATGGACTGGTTGGATCTCCCAAAGGACTCTCAAGAGTCTTCTCCAACACCACAGTTCAAAAGCATCAATTCTTCGGTGCTCAGCTTTGTTTATAGTCCAACTCTCACATTCATACATGACAACTGGAAAAACCATAGCCTTGACTAGATGGACCTTTGTTGACAAGGTAATGTCTCTGCTTTTTAATATGCTGTGTAGCTTGGTCATAACTTTCCTTCCATGAAGTAAGAGTCTTTTAATTTCATGGCTGCAGTCACCATCTGCAGTAATTTTGAGCCCAGAAAAATAAAGTCAGCCACTGTTTCCACTTTTTCCCCATCTATTTGCCATGTGGTGATGGGACCGGATGTCATGATCTTCGTTTTCTGAATGTTGAGCTTTAAGCCAACGTTTTCACTCTCCTCTTTCACTTTCATCAAGAGGCTTTTTAGTTCTTCTTCACTTTCTGCCATAAGGGTGGTGTCATCTGCATATCTGAGGTTATTGATATTTCTCCCAGCAATCTTGATTCCAGTTTGTGCTTCTTCCAGCCCAGTGTTTCTCATGATGAACTCTACATATAAGTTACATAAGCAGGATGACAATATACAGCCTTGATGTACTCCTTTTCCTTTCCTATTTGGAACCTGTCTATTGTTCCATGTCCAGTTCTAACTGTTGCTTTCTGACTTGCATACAGGTTTCTCAAGAGACAGGTTAGGTGGTCTGGTATTCCCATCTCTTTCAGAATTTTGCACAATTTATTGTGATCCACACAGTCAAAGGCTTTGACATAGTTAATAAAGCCGAAATAGATGTTTTTCTGGAATTCTCTTGCTTTTCTGATGATCCAGTGAATGTTATCAATTTGATCTCTGGTTCCTCTGTCTTTTCTAAAACCAGCTTGAACATCTGGAAGTTCATGGTTCATGTATTGTTGAAGCCTGGCTTGGAGAATTTTGAGCATTACTTTACTAGCATGTGAGATGAGTGCAATTGTGCGGTAATTTGAACATTCTTTGGCATTGCCTTTCTTTGGGATTGGAATGAACTGAACTTTTCCAGTCCTGTGGCCACTGCTGAGCTTAAAAATTAGTAAAAATAATATATACAAACTTGAATTTGATTCTAGCTAGTAACTGTACTAGAACAAATGTCCCAGTATGAGAATACTCTATGTATACATATACCTTCATTTGAAAGCAATTTCCCAAAGAAAGAGCTTATACTAAATAAAGGTTGTTCATTATTGAAAGAAACATGTAAAATTATATCAACTACTGAGTACAGTAATAGTTTTTATTATTGTTAACATACATAAAAAGGACTGTTTAGTATTTTAAACATGATAGCCCCAAAAGAAGTACCAAATACAAATTCAACTGCTGTTGCTGCTGCTAAGTCAGTTCATTCGTGTCCGAGCCCACCAGGATCCTCTGTCCCTGGGATTCTCCAGGCAAGGATGGAGTGAGTTGCTATTTCCTTCTCCAGTGCATGCATGCATGCTAAGTCGCTTCAGTCATGTCCCACTCTGTGCGACCCTATGGACAGCAGCCCACCAGGCTCCTCTGTCCACGGGATTCTCCAGGCAAGAATACTGGAGTGGGTTGCCATTTTCTTCTCCAAATTCTTAGCAATATGACATATTTCTGTAACATGAATTAGTTTATTCAGACAAGTCACCTTTACATACAGGGAAAATTTTCGGGCATATTTGTAATGTTTTGTTCTGTTAAGTAACAGTAGATGAATGCAAAGTATATATAAAGCTGCTGAGAGTGACAATACTGTACCAGTGACTGTGACTATTCACCCAGAAAACATGCATTCCCCGCCCCCAGCTTGATTTCACAGTCTTGAAAATGCTTATTGAAGACTTCTCCACAATTGTTGTACATTTCACCCTCATCTCTATATTCAGCAGCATCGAGGTTTTCTATATATTCTCTTTCACCAAGTTAAAGACATTTTTAAAAGTCAGGTCTATTTTACTATATACATATATATTTTTTTAATTTTTGAAATTAAATGTGTCTTTTAAGACCATGCTAGTGTTCTGTACTAAGGTGTCTGTGTGTGAATGCACACAAACACATGAACTCTGCGTAGACCTGTATTGATTTGAGTGGTCTCTTCCAGTCCTATTTTCCCAGGTGATGTTTTATTTTTAGCCCAAATTTTGCAGAACACCTTAATTCCCCCGCCCCATTTTATAAGAAGAAATATGTATATCACATTATAACAGGAAAGCTTAACTCTATAAATAAACTTCATGCATGCTATATTTACTCCAAATATTTATGTTCTAATTTTTAATCTTAGATTGTTGAACTCAGTGTCTTTAATTGAAAATGAAAGAGCTTAGCAGAAAAGTACTTCCTTTCCAGTTTTTGAGCTCTCTTCTCATGTAAAATCATTCCCATAATTAAAATAATTATTTATCTTCAGAATTGGATTAATACATTAGAGTGAAAATGCAAATCTACCCGCAGCCCACCGAAATTCTCATGAAAGGACAGGAAAAAATATTAATAATAAAACTTCTGGTAAAACAAGAGTGATAAGATGGAAAGGACAGAAAGATCACAAGGGGATTGTAGAGCTCCCAGGTAAATGTCAAAAGACTTTTAAAATAGAAGGGACTTGGGACATTTGTTTGACAACTTTGTAAAAAATAGATAATTTCCTAAGGAATCATGAATTTTCAAAATTAGCTCAAGGAGAAGTATAAATGTGAAACAGAACAAAGAACAGTGGGGAGTAGAAAATGTAGTTTTAGGCAAATTGCACCAAACCTTGGGGGAATAGATAATTCTCAATTATATAAACTGTGCCAGGACAGAGAATAAGACATATGTACTTTATAAAGATAGATTAATAGTAACATCTAAAACAAATAAATATTAACACAAACATTAAGATTATAGGCCAATTTAGATTTTTCTATATACAAAAAAAACTTTAAAAATTGAAAATTAAATTACTCAAGAATGTAAAAATAATTATACATAGAAAAAGTCTATTGATACAATTAATATATTAATACATTCAAGGAAAAAAGATCCTCTCAATATGATGTACTCAGTGAATGCAAAAAACTCATTAAATAAAATTTGAACCTTTTCATAATTAAAAAAAATAATTAACAAAATAGGCAACAAAAGTATAGACCAGGAATGCAGCAGATACCATATCTGTTAATCATCTGATGCATTCTCCATACAGTCAAGAAAAAGAGAAGGATATCTATTTTCATTACTAGTACTCAAAATTCTGCCAAGCATCCTAGCCATCACAATAGAATATATCAAAAGGAAGCTTTTTGCTTTTGGAAGGTAATAAAATTGCAATTATTTTTAAAGAATATAGCTTTCTACTTAGAAAATCCAAAAAAATCAACTGAAAAACTTTTAGGTATTATAACAGGAGTCCATAAGAAAAATCAACAAATAAACTCAACTAATAAATATTATGGAAAAAATCTTTGATTTGTAATAGAACAGAAACTATAAAATATCTTGCAAAAGGCATACTTTTAAAATCTACTTGGAAGAAAACTATCATTTTACTCAAAGATATAGAAGAGAATCAGATTGCATGTAGAAATATATTATCCTTGGAAGAATTCAATGTTATACAAAGGCCAACTCTTCTTATAAATTCCATAAATGAAATATAAGTCAACACTATATTAGAATTTCTCTTTAATACTACCACACTAATTTCAAAATTGTTCTGAAAGAGAAATCATGGAAAGATAATATAATTTTTTTAAATTATTACTTTTATTTATTTCCAAACTTCAAAATATGATAGAAAATTAAATAATTGAAGCAAATTTGGTACTGGACAGGAATAAATATATGGATTCATGAAGTATTTAACGTCCAAAAATATTGGATATTTATGAAAATTGTTCATGTGTTAAATGCAAAAGGTCAGAGATTAAAAAAAAGTCCTTGTTAATTTAAGAATATTTGGGCAAATTGTTATCATATTGAAAAAAATGTCTAAAATTGGAGCTGTAAATCCCTCTTTACTCAACAAATACATTCCAGATAGATCATTAAAACCACTACTGCTGAATTAAGTGTGGAGGAAACAACTTCAAAAGATTAGAATAATAAGCACAGGAATCTAAATCAATTCTCCATTCAGGTTGGAAGCTGGAGCTGAAAATTAAAGATAATTATAGATTTGTTTTATGCCAGAAGACACAAAATTGTAATCAACAGATGCTTCATCCTATATCAACAACTTTATTCTAGCATCAAGACTTTGGTTATTGAGAGGTTATTTTTAGCTTAAAAATAAAGTATATTAAGATATCTTTTTAAAAATTTCCATTTCTAACTTTTTGGATCAACCGATCTACTATATTTTTATTGCATCCAGTAAATTATAAAAGAATCTGGAAAAAATTGAAATGATCTCTTTTTGGGCAACTGTAGTATTATGAAATAGAAATGAAGTCATATTAAGCTCTAAGATTTATTTGAGAATGTGATATAAATTATGATTAAATTGATGTTGAAGTGGGAAAGATTTGATATGCTTTATTTAAAAAAAAGTTAACCAGTAGAAGATTAAAATTATTTGTGTCTTCTAAGCCTCTAAAGATAGAGGAAAAAGAGACTCAGGGTTCAAATAATCCCAAAGAATAAAGGGAAAAATTTTAAAACAAATGTGTTTAATATAAACCTACAATAACACAGCAGATAGTATTGCTATGAATGGAATAGTTTAAATTTTCTGATCAAGAAGCAAAGTCTCAGGAATTCCTTGACATTCCATTGCTTGGTACTCTGTGCTTCCACTGCAGAGGGCAAGAGTTTGATTCCCAGATCGGGAAATTAAGATCCTGAGTACCATGCGACATGCCAGAAACAAAAAAGTCAGTGTCCAAAAATAAAAGAAATTTAGCTACAAGTTAGAGACACAGCTAAAATAAAAATGATCTTATTTTTAACATAAATGTATGTGTGCTTGACCATTTATTTCAGCCTATTTTCTTTTTTTAAGTTCAATAAACTCTTGTTAACTATTGTTTTGGACAAAAGGAAAGAGAACAATTTTAAGATCTTTTTTATTGTGCACAATTTAGTATAATTCAAATGTTTTCCCTGAGAATATATTCTTATAACTTTTTTTTTTTTTAAGAAAATTTATAGGGGAAAAAATTCCTTCCAAAATCTGAAAATTACCCAGACCTTACCCCTCTCCTCACCACACTTGAGGCAAAGATAAGGGAAGAACTAGGGCTGACTTTTAGAAGGGAGTTGAACTGACACATTTAGCAAATAAATATACAGAATTTTCAGTTAAACTCGAATTTTAAAAATTTCCATTTTTCTTAGTGTATGTTTCAAACATACTTAGACTAAAAATGTTTATTCATTGTTATCTGAAATTCATCTTTATTGGTCATCTATTTTCTCTGGCAAGCCTAGTGAGGGACATACATACAAGTGGGTGAAATAGGCAGTTCAAGAAAGCAGTAGCCATATCTGAGGCTGAATTCACTGCACTGGGATCAAGGGTCCAGACTTCAACACATTGAGGAAAGGAAGCTTTGAAAGCAAGATGGGTCACTACTCTTAAAGTGGTTCCCAAAATAGGAAGAGGAACTTCAGAGGAATTTCAGAAGTATAAGCATGAAAAAAAAAAAAGTTGGGGTTGGAGGAAGTGAAAAGACGAACCTGAGTATATGTGATAGAATATGAGAATAGCCCTTGGAGGAAGGCAGAAATCAATGATTTCAGAAACTCAGGGAATACACTGGCCATGTCTTATGTCTAGATTCACAGTAGAAATAATCCAAGGAACAATATAAGAGCCCTATGCATAGCAATATGTTGTTTTGTTCATTATTTCATCTGTGACTAGGAAATATTTAGACAGAGAGAGGGAAGAAGGAAGGATAGAAGGAAGGGAGGGAGGAAAACAAAATAAAATTACACCATTAAAAATGTCTGCAATGTGTAATATTTTTATTTAATCTGCTTATCAAGCCTTTGATGTAGACATTAATATCCCAACTCTAAAGGAAAAATATTGTGTTTCAGATAGTTTAATTGGCCTAAGGCCAAAGAGCTAGTACATCTGTCTCTAAACTTGTGATATTTCTACCACACGGCTCTGCTTCCTTGTTACAGTGATCCCCACATACATTTTGTGCCATCAATTAGACCTCCCAGAAGCATGCTGTGGTCAGCTTTGAGATGGCCGGATAAAACTAACTCTGAATATGGATTCTTTATCATATCCATTCTAAAGGTGTCTAGTCATTTTTTCTAACAATGAATTTGAAAATGAGTATATCTTGCCTTTAAAACTGAATATGAGGAGACATGTCTCTATACGTCTACATACGCATGTACATTAGAGATAGACAGATAGATAGATAGTTAAGGCACAGTGGTTCAGTTGTGTCTGACTCCTTGCAACTCTATGAACTGTAGCCTGCCAGGCTCTTCTGTCCAGGGGGCTACCAAGCAAGAATACTGGAGTGGGCTGCCATTTCTTCCTCCAGGAGGGATCTGTCTACCCAGGAATCAAACCCATGTCTCCTGTATTGGCAGGCAGATTCTTTACCACTGAGCCACCGGGAAAACCATGATAGAGAGGTAAACAGACAGAAAACTGAAGATATATTTAAACTTTTATCAGACTAAGTTCTAAAAATAAAATAAAATGACATTGAGTCAGGGAGGAAAACATACACTGGGGGAATAGTAAGAGAATAATTATGTTCTTTTTTTTTTTTTTTTCTCTTTCAGTGATCACTATTTGGGAAGCCACAGAGTATTTCAGAAAAATAAATCTGTTATTCAACTTCATCTACAGAAAAAGAGAGACACTCCAGGAACATTATCTCGAAAGGTGAGACTTTCTTAGCATTGGCATCATTGGCATCAGTTAGCAAATGGGTTCTTTAAGGACAGTGTTCCCATTATTATGGGTTGTTGCCATTTTGGGATTACATGGCATAATGAATATGTATTTATTTGAGTATACTTACTGAAACATAATGAAATATATGTCCATATGTCTATTAACAATTTGGACTAAAGCAATTACATGTACAGCATACTGCAACCTCAGTAAAATAAATCAACTGGTCTCTTGAAAAGTCATTTATGAGTAACTTATTAATGTTATCATATTCATACAAGAATCCATAGTAAATGAATGGGACAGAAAATGTGATGGGGAAACCACTGAAGGAAGCAAAATAACACAACTCTTGCTCTATTTGAAGACAATGGTGGTATCAACACAGTTTAAATCAGGACAGATTAATATTTATAATATATATAAAAAACTCCTTAGAAAGGAATTAGTGTGCTTTAATGACAGATTCATGCTGTTAGATATAAATTTTATATCCTGTGTGATGTCTTGAGTTACATCAAACCCAAATTGCACAGTATGCAGTAACCTTTGATATTTTAGCAGTTTTTATCTATAGAATCTTCCAATTACCTACTTTAAGCAAAACTCCCATCGTTGTGTCATTTACCTCAGATAACAGATTTCCAATGCATGACTTTTTTTTTCTAGTTTGGGGTGCTTCATCATAAAAAGTGTCAGGTAGTGCGTTAGTTTGCAATATATCTATGTGGAACATAACATAATGAGGCCAAAAGAGAGTTGCTTAGAAATATCTTTTGGAACTCATACCCAACTCAGCATTGATGGCTCCAGGGCTATGCATTATAAAGTAACTAATACCCTTAATATTAATAAACCTAAGTGTCTTCAAATTGTCCTCGGTGTTGATGAAAAAGCTGAAATTATCATGCTTCATTTCAACAGGGGGAGGAGAAAATGTATAATCCTAACTCCTACTCTTATTTAGAAGCTGAATAATTGTTAAAAAGAATGTCACTGGTAGTAATTCACAAATCACTAACATTTCAGTTTCGTGTAAATTAAAGTTTATTCTTAAATGCAAATAACTCCACTACTTTGATATAATATGTTCTGAACATGTATTTTATATCTGAAACTTTAACATTTACATCACATTTACTGTTTACAACAATTCCATGTGTCAATAAGGACACTGATCCCAAGGAGCTCATGACCTTTCTCAGGTCACATTCATGGAACTAGTAAGCAGAGACTTGGCTCTGAGCCCAGTCAGTGAGTCTCCACTGAGAATTTATGGGCTATACTCAAATGTTTTAGATGTGGGTGCCAGAGCAATTACTCAAAATTCTACCTTTATATTTTTTTGGCTTTGTTTTGTTTTCCACAGCTGTACCCACATATCCCAAAGCCTGGGCCATGACAGGGTATTTAATGACAATTAACCACATTAAGTATATATTAGGTGCCAGGCACTGTTATTAGTGCTCTACATGTATTAATTCATAGCAACCCCAAAGCAGACACTATAGAATGTTAAGACTATATGATATTGTAGTCTTTTTTTAAACTTTAAAAATAATATTATTTATCTATTTTTGGTTGCGCTGGGTTGTCACTGCTGCGTGGGCTTTCCTCTCGGTGGGGAAAGTGGGTGCTACTCCCTAGTTTTGGTACACAGGCCTCTCCTTGTCCGGAGCACACACTCTCGGGCATTACGGCTTCAGCAGCGGTGGCTCCCAGGCGCTGGAGCACAGACTCAATAGTTGTGGGGCGTGGGCTTAGTTGCTCTGTGGTGTGCAGGATCTTCCCAGTTCAGGGATCAAGTCTCCATCTCCTGCACTGGCAGGTGGATTCTTTACCGCTGAGTCACTAGGGAAGTTCTAAAGATTTTTTTGATGTGGAGCTTTTTTTTTTTTTTTTCTATTCAACTCTCTCTCAGTTGTCTGTCTGGCTCTTTCTGCCTCTTCTTTTTTTTTAAATATAAATTTATTTATTTTAATTGGAGGTTAATTACTTTACAATATTGTATTGGTTTTGCCATACATCAACATGTATCCACCACAGACTTTATTGAATTTGTTACAGCATTACTTTTCTTTTTTCAGCTTTTCGGTCACAAGGCATGTGGGCTCTTAGCTCTTCAATCAGGGATCAAATCGACATCCCCTACATTGGAAGGAAAAGTCTTAAACATTAGATCACCCTAACGTTAGTTAAGACATTCATACATTTCAAAAACTTATTCCTGATATTGAAAATATTAGAGTCTGGACACTGTTGTGTTATGTCAACATGAGGCATATGTTGCACTCCGATATATCACACTTTTGTTAGGAACTTTTAGTACCCATCAAGAAGGTTAGATTATAATTTCACTTGAAAGACTTATAATTGAAGATAATAAAGACTAATTGCCTGGTTTTATAAAATCCTCTTTCAGGAAAATAAGCATGTTAATTTAATATAACTGGATATATCTGAGACAGTTTAACAGTTTGCAATCCTTCTTCATTGTCTGAATGGCTACATTTAAAACAAATGGGCCATGATTCTTTTTCTTTTATAAATCTATGCTAAGTGAACGGTGAATGGTTTTCTATCGTAATTCTATTATTTAAAATGATGCCAAAATTCTCTATGATTTTCACAATTTCAGCTGTATGCTAAACATTGTGAATACTTAAATTTTCTTTCTACTTAAACAGTGGCTTGACAATATTGTTTCTATGTAATATTGGAACTATAATGATCAGTTCAGTTCAGTTAAGTCACTCAGTCATGTCCAACTCTTTGCGACCCCATGAATTGCAGCACGCTAGGCCTCCCTGTCCATCACCAACTCCTGGAGTTCATTCAGACTCACGTCCATTGAGTCAGTGATGCCATCCAGCCATCTCATCCTCGGTCGTCCCCTTCTCCTCCTGCCCCCAATCCCTCCCAGCATCAGAGTCTTTTCCAATGAGTCAACTTTTCACATGAGGTGGCCAAAGTACTGGAGTTTCAGCTTTAGCATCATTCCTTCCAAAGAAATCCCAGGGCTGATCTTCAGAATGGACTGGTTGGATCTCCTTGCAGTCCAAGGGACTCTCAATAGTCTTCTCCAACACCACAATTCAAAAGCATCAATTCTTTGGTGCTCAGCTTTCTTCACAGCCCAACTCTCACATCCATACACGACCACAGGAAAAACCATAGCCTTGACTAGACGGACCTTAGTCGGCAAAGTAATGTCTCTGCTTTTGAATATACTATCTAGGTTGGTCATAACTTTTCTTCCAAGAAGTAAGCATCTTTTAATTTCATGGCTACAGTCACCATCGGCAGTGATTTTGGAGCCCAAAAAAATAAAGTCTGACACTGTTTCCACTGTTTCCCCATCTATTTCTCAAGAAGTGATGGGACCAGAGGCCATGATCTTCATTATCTGAATGTTGAACTTTAAGCCAACGTTTTCACTCTCCACTTTCACTTTCATCAAGAGGTTTCTTAGTTCCTCTTCACTTTCTGCCATAAGGGTGGTGTCATCTGCATATCTGAGGTTATTGATATTTCTCCCAGCAATCTTGATTCCAGCTTGTGTTTCTTCCAGCCCAGCGCTTCTCATGATGTACTCTGCACAGAAGTTAAATAAGCAGGGTGACAATATACAGCCTTGACGTGCTCCTTTTCCTATTTGGAACCAGTCTCTTGTTCCATGTCTAGTTCTAATTGCTGCTTCCTGACTTGAATACAGATTTCTCAAGAGGCAGGTCAGGTGGTCTGGTATTCCCATCTCTCTCAGAATTTTCCACAGTTTATTGTGATCCACACAGTCAAAGGCTTTGGCATAGTCAATAAAGCAGAAGTAGATGTTTTTCTGGAACTCTCTAGCTTTTTCCATGATCCAGCGGATGTTGGCAATTTGATCTCTGGTTCCTCTGCCTTTTCGAAAACCAGCTTGAACATCTGGTAGTTCACAGTTCACATATTGCTGAAGCCTGGCTTGGAGAATTTTGAGCATTACTTTACTAGCATGTGAGATGAGTGCAATTTTGCGGTAGTTAGACCATTCTTTTGGCATTGCCTTTCTTTGGAATTGGAATGAAAACTGACCTTTCCAGTCCTGTGGCCACTGCTGAGTTTTCCAAATTTGCTGGCATATTGAGTGCAGCACTTTCACAGCATCATCTTTCAGGATTTGAAATAGCTCAACTGGAATTCCATCACCTCCACTAGCTTTGTTCGTAATGATGCTTTCCAAGGCCCACTTGACTTCACATTCCAAGATGTCTGGCTCTAGATTAGTGATCACACCATCATGATTATCTGGGTTGTGAAGATCTTTTTTGTACAGTTCTTCTGTGTATTCTTGCCACCTCTTCTTAATATCTTATGCTTCTGTTAGGTCCATGCCATTTCTGTCCTTTATTGAGCCCATCTTTGCATGAAATATTCCCTTGGTATCTCTAATTTTCTTGAAGAGATCTCTAGTCTTTTCCATTCTGTTGTTTTCCTCGATTTCTTTGCATTGATCGCTGAAGAAGGCTTTCTTATCTCTTCTTGCTATTCTCTGGAACTCTGCATTCAGATGCTTATATCTTTCCTTCTCTCCTTTGCTTTTCACTTCTCTTCTTTTCACAGATATTTGTAAGGCCTCCCCAGACAGCCATTTTGCTTGTTTGCATTTCTTTTCCATGGGAATGGTCTTGATCCCTGTCTCCTGTACAATGTCACGAAACTCATTCCATAGTTCACAGGCATTCTATCTATCAGATCTAGGCCCTTAAATCTATTTCTCACTTCCACTGTATAATCATAAGGGATTTGATTTAGGTCATCTCTGAATGGTCTAGCAGTTTTCCCTACTTTCTTCAATTTGAGTCTGAATTTGGTCATAAGGAGTTCATGATCTGAGCCACAGTCAGCTCCTGGTCTTGTTTTTGTTGACAGTATAGAGCTTCTCCATCTTTGGCTGCAGAGAATATAATCAATCTGGTTTCGGTGTTGACTATCTGGTAATGTCCATCTGTAGAGTCTTCTCTTGTGTTGTTGGAAGAGGGTATTTGCTATGACCAGTGCATTTTCTTGGCAAAATTCTATTAGTCTTTGCCTTGCTTCATTCTGTATTCCAAGGCCAAATGTGCCTGTTACTCCAGGTGTTTCTTGACTTCCTACTTTTGCATTCCAGTCTCCTATAATGAAAAGGACATCTTTTTTGGGTGTTAGTTCTAAAAGGTCTTATAGGTCTTCATAAAACCGTTCAACTTCAGTTTCTTCAGTGTTACTGGTTGGGGCATAGACTTGGATAACTGTGATATTGAATGGTTTGCCTTGGAGACGAACAGAGATCATTCTGTCATTTTTGAGACTGCATCCACGTACTGCATTTTGGACTCTTTTGTCGACCATGATGGCTACTCCATTTCTTCTGAGGGATTCCTGCCCACAGTAGTAGATATAATGGTCATCTGAGTTAAATTCACCCATTCCAGTCCATTTTAGTTCGCTGATTCCTGGAATGTCAATGTTCACCCTTGCCATCTCTTGTTTGACCACTTCCAATTTGCCTTGATTGATGGACCTGACATTCCAGGTTCCTATGCAATATTGCTCTTTACAGCATTGTACATTGCTTCTATCATCAGTCACATCCACAGCTGGGTTTTGTTTTTGCTTTGATTTCATCCCTTCATTCTTTCTGGAGTTATTTCTCCACTGATCTCCAGTATCATATTGGGCACCTACTGACCTGGGGAGTTCCTCTTTCAGTATCCTATCATTTTGCCTTTTCATACTGTTCATGGGGTTCTCAAGGCAAGAATACTGAAGTGGCTTGCCATTCCCTTCTCCAGTGGACCACGTTCTGTCAGACCTCTCCACCATGACCCGCCTGTCTTCAGTTGCCCCGCAGGCATGGCTTGGTTTCATTGAGTTAGACAAGGCTGTGTTCCTAATGTGATTAGATTGACTAGTTTTCTGTGAGTATAGTTTCAGTGTGTCTGCCCTCTGATGCCCTCTTGCAACACCTACCATCTTACTTGGGTTTCTCTTACCTTGGGCGTGGGGTGTCTCTTCACGGCTGCTCCAGCAAAACACAGCCACTGCTCCTTACCTTGGACAAGGGGTATCTCCACACCACCACCCTTCCTGACCTTCAAGGTGGGATAGCTCCTCTAGGCCCTCCCATGCCCAGCAGTCACAGCTCCTCAGGTTGCTCCTCCCGGCCGCCACCCCTGGCCTCAGGCATAGGGTGGTTCCTCAGGGTCACTGCCCCTGGCCTCAGGCATGAGGTGGCTTCTCCAGGCCGCCCCTGACCTTGGATGTGGGGTAGCTCCTCTCAGCTGCCGCCCCTGACCTGGGACGCGGGGTGTCTCCTCCCAGCTGCCACTGACCTTGGACGCGGGGTAGCTCCTCCCGGCCGCCACCCCGACCTCGGACTTGGGTAGCTCCTCACAGCTGTTCCTGTGCCGTCACAGCCTGGCACTCTCGGCCGCTGCCCCGACCTCAGACGTGGGGTAACCTCTCAGCCACGCTTAGCGGCCACACAGCCACGCTCACAGCCACACAGTCATTTTATTAAGTTTATTGACACCAACACTGTTCAGGGGATATTTCAGAGTTGTTTGTTTGTTTGTTTGTTTGTTTTTCATTGTAAAAAGCATTACAATAGATCATGGCTTTCTTATTTGAAACTGACTCTTATTATATTGATATATGAAGAAAGTAGGCAAAACCACTAGACCATTCAGGTATGACCTAAATCAAATCCCTTATGATTATACAGTGGAAGTGAGAAATAGATTTAAGGGCCTAGATCTGATAGATAGAGAGTGCCTGATGAACTATGGACTGAAGCTCGTGTCATTGTACAGGAGACAGGGATCAAGACCATCTCCATGGAAAAGAAATGCAAACAAGCAAAATGGCTGTCTGGGGAGGCCTTACAAATAGCTGTGAAAAGAAGAGAAATGAAAAGCAAAGGAGAAAAGGAAAGATATAAGCATCTGAATGCAGAGTTCCAGAGAATAGCAAGAAGAGATAAGAAAGCCTTCTTCAGTGATCAATGCAAAGAAATAAAGGAAAACAACAGAATGGGAAAGACTAGAGATCTTTTCAAGAAAATTAGAGATACAAAGGGAACATTACATGCAAAGATGGGCTCGATAAAGGACAGAAATGGCATGGATCTAACAGAAGCAGAAGATATTAAGAAGAGGTGGCAAGAATACACAGAAGAACTGTACAAAAAAGATCTTCATGACCAAGATAATCACGATGGTGTGATCACTCACCTAGAGCCAGACATCCTGGAATGTGAAGTCAAGTGGGCCTTAGAAAGCATCACTATGAACAAAGTTAGTGGAGGTGATGGAATTCCAGTTGAGCTATTTCAAATCCTGGAAGATGATGCTGTGAAAGTGCTGCACTCAATATGCCAGCAAATTTGGAAAACTCAGTAGTGGCCACAGGACTGGAAAACGTCAGTTTTCATTCCAATTCCAAAGAAAGGCAATGCCAAAGAATGGTCTAACTATCACACAATTGCACTCATCTCACATGCTAGTAAAGTAATGCTCAAAATTCTCCAAGCCAGGCTTCAGCAATACGTGAACCATGAACTCCCTGATGTTCAAGCTGGTTTTAGAAAAGGCAGAGGAACCAGAGACCAAATTGCCAACATCCACTGGTTATTCGAAAAAGTAAGAGTTCCAGAGAAACATCTATTTCAGCCTTATTGACTATGCCAAAGCCTTTGACTGTGTGGATCACAATAAACTGTAGAACATTCTGAAAGAGATGGGAATACCAGACCACCTGACCTGCCTCTGGAGAAATTTGTATGCAGGTCAGGAAGCAACAGTTAGAACAGGACATGGAACAACAGACTGGTTCCAAATAGGGAAAGGAGTATGTCAAGGATGTATATTGTCACCCTGCTTATTTAACTTCTATGCAGAGTACATCATGAGAAGCGCTGGACTGGAAGAAACACAAGCTGGAATCAAGATTGCTGGGAGAAATATCAATAACCTCAGATATGCAGATGACACCACTTTTATGGCAGAAAGTGAAGAGGAACTAAGAAGCCTCTTGATGAAAGTGAAAGAGGAGAGTGAAATAGTTGGCTTAAAGCTCAACATTCAGAAAACGAAGATCATGGCCTCCGGTCCCATCACTTCATGGGAAATAGATGGGGAAACAGTGGAAACAGTGTCAGACTTTATTTTTGGGGGGGGGGCTCCAAAAGCACTGCAGATGGTGATTGCAGCCATGAAATTAAAAGACGCTTACTCCTTGGAAGAAAAGTTATGACCAACTTAGAGAGCATATTCAAAAGCAGAGACATTACTTTGCCAACAAAGGTCCATCTAGTCAAGGCTATGGTTTTTCCTGTGGTCATGTATGGATGTGAGAGTTGGACTGTGAAGAAAGCTGAGCGCCGAAGAATTGATGCTTTTGAACTGTGGTGTTGGAGAAGACTCTTCAGAGTCCCTTGGACTGCAAGGAGATCCAACCAGTCCATTCTGAAAGAGATCAGCCCTGGGATTTCTTCGGAAGAAATGATGCTGATGCTGAAACTCCAGTACTTTGGCTACCTCATGTGAAAAGTTGACTCATTGGAAAAGACTCTGATGCTGGGAGGGATTGGGGGCAGGAGGAGAAGGTGACGACCGAGGATGAGATGGCTGGATGGCATCACTGACTCGATGGATGTGAGTCTTAATGAACTCCAGGAGTTGGTGATGGACAGGGAGGCCTGGCGTGCTGCGATTCATGGGGTTGCAAAGAGTCGGACACGACTGAGCCACTGAACTGAACTGAATTGATGATGATTTAATTCATGTTCCAGGAGATTATTCACAAAAAGGTTGATATTCTTTAGAAATCATCCTAGATTTCAAAATTTTTAAATTCCTGTCTTGATTAGAAATGGCACAAATGATTGAAACTTTTTTTTTTAATTTTCTTCCTTTATGTCTTTCGGGTCTGATCAAAAGTATTGCTAACATTGTAGATATTAATCATAAAATTAAGATTTCTTTATAGCACAAGGAAGCTTTCACAGAATATTTAAAGCAATAGATTTCTGTGTGAAAAAAAAAAGGGAAAAAAATACTTCAGTGTTTTTACTAAAACAAAGGTATGGCTTCCAGCTTTGGAGAAAAGTAAACTGCACAATACATTCCAAGGATACGTGCTTAAATTTTCCTCCAACTCTTTGAGATCCTTTAGGTAAATTGTTTGTTTGTTTGTTTGTTTGTTTCTTTTAAGTAACTATATGAAAAAGGACAATTCCCCTGCCCAAAAAAGTATCTCTGGAAGCCAAGTAAAGTAGCTTTTAAATGAATATGATTATGCTATACCAAAAGATGCAAATATGTCATATTATTTATATGTTGCTTTGGTTTTAACTTCTGAAATAAGTGCAGGTGTGCTCAGTCATGTCCAACTCTTTGCAACCCTGTGGACTACAGCTCCCCAGGCTCCTCTGTCCATGGGATTTCCCTGGCAAGAATACTGGAGTGGGTTGCCATTTCCTCCTCCAGAGGATCTTCCTGATCCTGGGATCAAACCCGCATCTCCCGTGTCTCCTGCATTGCAGGTGGATTCTTTACCACTGAGCCACCAGGGAAGTCTCTGAAATAAGGCAAATGTCAAACATTACAGTTCAAATCTTATTGTATTTTGACTTTAAATTTCTCTCTTTTCCCTTCCCTTTTACTGTCCTTTCCATGCCTGAAATTTAGCTTTATCTACTGCAGAAAAAGAAATCGTCTCAATCACTATCACACTTTCAGATTTCATCAACTAGGGACCTTGGATGTAAAATCCTATACAGTAAGCCTCATGTTGTCAAGTTCCTTAGCATTTCTAATAATACAAAGCCTTCCTTTTTCATATCAGTGACCTTATTCTTTTCGTGTTACTTAGCTTCCTCCCTCTTCCTCACAAAACAAGCCAAAATAAAAATTGATTTACCATTGACGTTAAGCCATGTAAAGGTTTTCCTTCTGATGTTTTCTGTCAGAAACTCTAACAGGCAGTTTTAAAATTAGATTGTGTGCGTACTGACATACAAGATTATATGCACCCCAGGCACTAAGGAACTCATTGGGCTGTAAAACTTAACGGCTCTGGGTGATGAAAAAGTGCAAAGATGATGGGGTATATTTGCTTCCTCTGCAGACCTGCATAGTGTTTTCACAGGTGCCCATTTCAGAAGAGTTGATCAAGGAGTTAAGATGAGAGTGCGTCTGTGTGAATGCAGAGATGTGGATCAGGGGGCTGCTATTTTAAGATGAGTAGTTCCTGCTCATCTTGGGAGAAAAATACAATGCCATCTGATAACTCCTGCAATTTATACCTACAGTAGTTGTCTTTCATTAGCATAACTCAATGTTCATGAGATGGAAAGTTCTCTTACCCTGACATTTTGGTGGCAAGATATGGAAAATGTGAAAAACAGAGGATTTCATTCTGTATCTGCTGGCCAATGTGGCAAGCTGTCAAGTCTTATGCTGCCATGGATCCAAGGCCTAAATGTAAAAAAACGTACACATACATGGGAGAACTGGTGTCAAAATCGCCTTCCTGCTGGGATAAACTCGTATTTGACCTTGGTGGTGGCAGGATGCTTTTCAACTATCCTTGGGGTTTATCCTCAACCAAAGAGCAGCTTTCCACTTTACTTTTGAAAAGAATGCTTCTACAGTTAAGAAGTGTCTTCTAAGGTCTTTAAAACAAAATATTAAAATGATAAATGAGGGTTATCAAAAGAAGTGAATAAAATGACAGTAGGAAGTCACGGACCTATTTTTATCTGGGATTCATTCCTCTTCACTCTATAAATATTAATATATCCTGCTATCTACAGCATGAAGATGACCACAGTCAGTTTTATCTGAACCAGCTTCTAGAATTTATGCATATCTGGAAAGTATCCAGGTAAGACATTTCATTTCTGTTCCAAGACTACTTTCTGACTGATTTCTTAAGTGCCAAATCACAATATTTTTCAGTTGATTGTAAAAACTATCCTTTCACTAATACTGTGGAAGCTATTGTACTTTTAATAGATATCTCCTTTTGGCAAATTCTGTTAATAATTATCTATTCTTCACAGCTATTCAGATACGTTTGAAGAGCTGCTAACACCTTCCAGAACAATCTAACATTCATTTAAAAATCTCTCTGCTACCGGTTATTACATTTTCGAAGATTTTTTTTCCTCACTCATTTGGTAAATTTGATTGTGCATATGTCACTAAGCTCTTTGTATCACTGAATTTCCATACTTTGAAAATCACCATCTCCTGCTTTAAATTCCTTTCTGGAACTCCTTGAAAATAATTGGTACATTATAAACAAAGGAGAATGAATTCAAATTGGAAAACTCAAGTGACAGCAAATGAGCATATCTTAATTGAGTCTGATATCTCAACATATGCATGTATTATTTGAAAGAATAGACATATCAAAAAGCTAACCTAGGAGAAGGTATCAGTGCTACAGGGTGAGTTTATCAGGAATTAAAGTTGTTCTGAGCTAAATGAGCAAAAAATGGAGTGTGGGAGGTATGTGTCACAAATTCTCTAAAGCACAGCCTGATATAAAAGTGAGTTAAAATTGTTTTAGTGACTATTAATAATAGCTATCACTTCCTGGAGTTCTAGTACATTTTGCATACATTATCTCATCTAATTCTCCCTGTAACTCCATAACAATACATACTACCTTACTTTGGAATCAAGGAAACTGAACTTCTGAAAAGTTAAATAACTTATCTAGGGCTGATCATTCAGTTTGTTAGTAGAAAGAGTGAAATTAATGCTGTCTGCAATTTGCAAAGGCTACATTCTTTCATTAAAATATCTTCTCTTTCTCTTCCCTCCACAGTATTCAGCCTCATACCATAAAATCATAGAATGGGTAAAACTAAGGAGGACTTTTGATATCACTTAATCTAAGTTATTATTGTATTACTAATTATATGCTTCAGATAGGTCCCCATCAAAATGGTGTACTAAATCAAAGTTGTGTTTCAAAATAAATTTATAAGACAACAACTACCACATCAACAAATGCAGAGAGAAACATCAAATTGGACAGATTCTTCAAAAAGTCTGGAATCACTGGGAGTCAGAAAGTTGTTCTGAACTGTTTGGTGGAGAGCTGTGACTTGTACCTGGGGCACAGAGAAACAAAAGGAGCCTGTGACTCTTTGGAAAAGGCCCTGTGCTAGGAAAGATTGAAAGCAGGAGAAGAAGGGGACAATAGAGGATGAGATAGATGGTTGGATGGCATCACCTAATTGATGGACATGAGTCTGAGCAAGCACCAGGAGTTGGTGATGGCAACTGCATGCTGGACTGATATGCTGCCATCCATGGGGTGGCAAAGAGTCAGACACAACTGAGTGACTGAACTGACTGTGAGACCCATATGATTTATTCCCTAACTTTTCATTGTCAGTAATTTTTAATTGAAGTATAGTTGACAGACATTTCTTATTTCCCTTCCTTCTTTTTGTTGTTCCTCTGATTGGGTGATTCCAAGAAATCTGTCTTTAAATTTATGGAATCTTCTGCTTGGTAGTTTATCAAATTCTTCAACTCAGTCTTGTATTCTTTAGTGCAAACATTTCTATTTGATGCTTGTTTTCTCTTTGCTGAATTTCTCATTTTGTTTCTTGCATTGTTATGCTAAATTCATTAATTTTTTTTTTCTGTGTTCCCTTGTAGTTCTCTGAGCATCTTTAGAATAATTATTGTGAGTGCTTTAATCAGACAATTCTTTTATCTCCATTTCTTTGGGGTCAGTTGCTGGAAGTCTACTGTATTCTTCGGGTGGTGTCATATTTCCCTGATTTTTTGTGATTTTCTAGCTTTATATCCCTGGGTGGGGAAGATCCCCCAGAGAAAGGAATAGCAACTCACTTCAGTATTCTTGCCTGGAGAATCCCAAGGACAGAGGAACCTGGAAGGCTACAGTCCATTGGGTCACAAAGAGTTGAACATGACTGAGCAACTAACACTTCCACTGTACACAGCCTTGCATAGCTGTTGAACAGAGGAAGCAGCAGTCACCTCTTCCAGACTGTATGAGCTGGCTTCAGTATGGAAAGACCTTCACTTACTGGCGAGGGTATCCTGAAATGTGCTGTAACCCTGGGTGTAGTGGTGCAAGGCTCCAAGCACAGAATTGTGAGACAACTCCAGGTCTGGGAGAAACACAAAGTCTGCTCAGTTCAGGTCACGAGGCTCCACAGCATCCACAACCATGTGGTCCTTGGCAAGTGCTGTGGGAGGTCTGCAGTGCTGCAGGGGCTGTTGTGATCCTCAGTGGTGCCTCCAGATAGGGACCAGGGTAGACAGCAGTTGCTGCTGGAGCTGGTCGTGTACACACACACACCCGGCTGTGAAGACCAGCTGCAGGTGCCTGTGTAGCGACAGGGTTGGCTGCAGACACTCAGAGTTGGGCGGGGGATCGAACAGGGCTACCTGCGACTATAAAATATATTGGTGTGTTTTTAACATTGTGAATTTGTGTTATACAGTTCATTATTTGATTCAATTCAGGAGTTTTCAGGACAAACAGGAAGGGAAAGTCAATAACGTTTGGGAAAATAATTTTGAATAGTGAAGCCAGAAGAATCTCTGCTCAACTCACATCTGTTCCATCTAAGAAGAGATAAAGCGGAAGCATTAAGAGGAGCTTAGGGGAAAAAGCAAAAATACCAGGAAAACACAGAGGTTTGGGGTCAAATACAACACCACCTATGATAAATGTCATTAATTCTGAAAGCAATTATCTGCAATTTTTTGCATATTTAATATTTTTTGATGTATCTGTCATTATCTCCTTATGAATCCCTTTGCAACTGACATTTTGAATTAAAAGTAGTTTCTTATAATGAACAATCTTTGAGAGGTTTGGTTAAGTTGTCAAAAATTTATTCTGAGTTCTAAGGGTTTTAAATATGCTTATAGCCTATCAAGTTATACAGAGGTTTTAAGGCAGGCATGCAAAATGATAGTTAAAATTACATCAACGGAAATACTTAAACCACATTTGCTATAGAATCATGGGCAAAGCAAGGCTTGTGATAAACTTGCTAAATTTAATGTTTTACCACTCAATTTTAAACAAAGCTCTTTTTTCTTTCCAGACAGTGTCTCTCAACAGTAATCCAAAAATATGACTCCCACCTGAAATACTTATTGAAAACTCAGGTATTAACTTTTGTTACTTATTTAATTGATCCAATAAGCATTTATTACCTACTCTTTTACTAAAACTTTGCACATTTCTGAAGATACAAAGATTTATAAACCAGAGGATCTACAAGTCAATGGCTTTCATTCTAGCATGACGAAACAGACAAGTAAGCAGATGTATGTAATAAAGGGTCATGTGTACTGTGAAAGACCTAAGTGTATCTAGGACACCCAAAAGAGGGTTATCGATTTTACTTATTTGATCTGAGTGTTGAAAAATGAGTGTGTCAGCCAGGGGAGGGGTGTGGTGAAGGAAAGTCAGAGGTAGGGATAACTTAAAGCAAATAACAATAGGAATAGAGCAGGTAGCAAATAGCCTGGTTTGAGTCAGAAACTGTATCCTTTTGAAACTCTGGAATGACTACAATTAAGGTTCAAGGTGAAAGCCTATGAAAAGACCAGATGAAAGGGAGAAGCAGGAATCAAGTTATGTATGGTCTTAAGGACATTTTATGGACAATTTAATGATTTTCTAATTTATCAGCTGATGACATAAAGCCATTATGCACTGCAGCATAATGACAGATGGGTGACTATAGGACATTTCATTAACCCAAAGAGATGAGGAGGGCATGGACAAAAGCTTTAATATGGGGATGGAGAGAAAGGGACAGATTCATAAAAGGTGAAAATGTGCAATTTACATGATTTGGTGAAAAACTGTGAACAACAAAAAAACACAGTGCCTAGACTATCTACAGATTCCTGGAGGCTGCCTGATCACACGGAGACATTAATTAACTAAACAGTGAAGGTAGGAGAAGCTAGCTTGGCAGGGAAAATAATGGACTCAGTCTAATCGAATGCCTATTAGGCATCCAGGTTGTAGTCACCATTGCTGCTGCTGCTGCTGCTAAGTCACTTCAGTCATGTCTGACTCTGTGTGACCCCATAGACGGCAGGCCACCAGGCTCTCCCATCCCCGGGATTCTCCAGGCAAGAACACTGGAGTGGGTTGCCATTTCCTTCTCCAATGCATGAAAGTGAAAAGTGAAAGTAGGCAAATCATTTCTTACAGTGTGTTCTTCCAGGGAAGGATTGTTGTTTTTCAGTCTCCAGTCATGTCTGACTTCTTGGATCCCATGGACTGCAACACACCAGGCCTCTCTGTCCCATACCATCTCCTGAAGCTTGACCAAGTTCATGTCCATTGCATCAGGGATGTCATCCAGCCATCTCATCCTCTGGCACCCTCTTCTCCTTTGCCCTCAGTCTTTCCCAGCATCCCACTTTTCCATTCAGTTAGCTGTTCACATCAGATGACAAAAATACTGGAATTTCAGCTTCTGCATCAGTCCTTCCAACAAGTATTCAAGGTTGATCTCCCTTAAGATTGGTTTGATCTCCTTGCTGTCCAAGGGACTTTCAGGAGTTTTCTCCAGTACCACAGTTCAAAAGCAGCAATTCTTTGGTGTTCTGCCTTCTTTACAGTTCAGCTCTTACAACCATATGTGACCAATGGGAAGACCATAGCCTTGACTATACAGACTTTCTTCAGCAGAGTAATGTCTCTGCTTGTCAACACACTGTCTAAGTTTTCAAAGCTTTCCTGTCAAAAAGCAACTGTCTTCTGATTTCATGGCTGCAGTCACAATCCACTGTGATTTTAGAGTCCAAGAAAAGGAAATCTGTCACTGCTTCCACCTTTTCCCTCTCTATTTGCCATGAAAAAATGGAGCTAGATACCAAAATCTTAGTTGTTGTTTTTTTTAAATATTTAGTTTTAAGCCAGCTTTTTGTTCTCCTCGTTCACCCTCAAGAGGCTCTTTAGTTCCTGTTCACTTTCTGCCATTAGAGCGGTATCATCTGCATATCTGAGGTCGTTGATGTTTCTCCTGCCTGTCTGGATTCCAACTTGTAACTCATCCAGCCCAGCATTTATCCTGATGTGCTCAGCATACATATTAGTCTTCCACAGATAAAATACTGTATGATTACAGAAAATGAGGTAAGAGAATGTTTTTAAAACAAGTGAAGACTTCTTTTTCCATTAAACAAATGACTCTTGATATCTGTACAAAGGGTACAGATCTTCAGCAATATTAAATTGCTATCCCAATATTAAAAAACATTAAACGGTTCTGAAAATAATAAATTACACTTCTCGATGTAGATACAAAACTCACACATGAATTCCATGTAAATAAGTAAATATACAGTGATGACAAATACACAAATCATCTTCCTTCCTAAAGTGTAATCCTCTCACTCTAATTCCACTTCTTTCTTGAGTCTAGCTTGAATCTGGAAGTTTAAAATGTGGAATGTGCAAACAAGTCACAATTATTTATATTGTTTTAAGCCTCATAAAAGTGTCATAATTACTATTTCTTTGTGACTGCCATTCTTCCTAGTGTAGAATTTGAAATATACCAGGTACCCAGGACATATTAAGGCTCCATTCCCATATCATTTATGGCTCTTGATTATACACAGATATACTGTGGAGGTATCATACCTTACTTATGGATGAATTTTAATTACCTAAATGTCTCAGTACTGCTCATGTATCACAGATCCATGATAATTAATTTAATTTTCAAATGCAGTGGTTTGATAATATCACTTATATATGAGGCCTCCAATACTTTCACTTTAAAAGAAATCATTTTTTGAAAGAAAGCAATTTTTACAATACGACTGAAAAGTTAGCAAATCATCAAAGAAATACTGTCTTTATATTATCACAGGCAAATAGTTTTTATCACCACATCTGAATTATTTTATAAATAGGCCACAGTGTCTGCAAATTTCCACATGAACTCTCTGTAAACCAATGAATATTTTAAATGACATTTCTTCCTATGAAGCATCAATAGCTAAATATCTAAGAAGTGAGAACAGACTGTGATATTATCAATTTACAATATTGCACTTTCCGTTTGTTTGACAAGTGCATTAAGTAGCATTTCATCAACACTGAAAATAGTTAAAAATTTGAAGAATAATGTTTTTATCTTTCTCATACTTGAATTATTATATGATTTGACAAAATAACAAGCAGGTCAAATAAATTTGCCATGAATATTACTGAATAATATGGATAACTTAAATTTCCAAATATTTTGTTTCATCAGCAATGGCTATTGGCATATTTCACATCTGACACATTTCAGATTGTGCATCCTAACTTATGTTTGCTAAACAGCTAATTTTGTAAGTAATTTACATAGAGCTTTTCCTTTCGGCAATTTCCCCCCCTCTCTTCTATTCTACTAATAATTAAGGAATGTTTTCTGTATTCATGCTATATTCTGAATTCATTGCTAACATTTAGGAGAAATTAAGAACAGAAGAAAGAAAAAGAATTTTCCCCGGAGGTGTTACTTAATGCTTGCTGCTGCTGCTGCTAAGTCGCTTCAGTCGTGTCCAACTCTGTGCGACCTCATAGACAGCAGCCCACCAGGCTCCCCCGTCCCTAGGATTCTCCAGGCAAGAACCCTGGAGTGGGTTGCCATTCCCTTCTCCAATGTGTGAAAGTGAAAAGTGAAAGTGAAGTTGCTCAGCCCTGTCCGACTCTTAGCGACCCCATGGACGGCAGCCCACCAGGCTTCTCCGTCCATGGGATTTTCCAGGCAAGAGTACTGGAGTGGGGCGCCATTGCCTTACTTAGTACAAATTACTAAACTATTTATTTACTGGAATCAACAGAAATCAAAGTCAGAACCATGCTCTGAAGTTGCTAACAATCTAGCTGGAAAGAGCATTTTCACATACAGCACACAGAGTGGTAGATCTCCAGGAGAAAGCAGTGAAAAGCCAGATTTCCATCTAGGTGGAAGAATCAGCTTCTGATTCAAAGTTGCTTTCTCCTAGTAGCCTCTAATGCATTGTCTCCAAAATTTTTTATTTAAATGCCAAGTAGGACCTTTAGCGAAACTTAGCAATCCTTATCACTGAGGACACACTTACACTGGGATCTAGTAACTGATGAACTAATTGTAGACCAAATGGATCTGGATTGAAAAAAATCCATCCATGCTTCAAAATGTAGGTTGGCTTCATGAAAGATCTGCTTGGTATAAAAAAGAGCTAAAAGCCTCCAAACACTTCACCTTCAAGCACATGACTCATAGGCTGTACCAACAGGATAATCAGACGAAAAATAAAGAAGGCACCTCTATTGTTCGTGTGTGTCTGTGCTAAGTCTCTTCAGTCATGTCCGACTCTTTGCGACCCTATGGACTGTAGCCTGCCAGGCTCCTCGGTCCACGGGACTCTCCAGGCAAGAATCCCGGAGTAGATTGCCATGTCTTCCTCCATGGGGTTTTCCTGATCCAGGAATCAAAGCCAGGAGTCTCCCGAGGCTCCTACACTCCAGGCAGGTTCTTTGACACTGAGCCAACAGGAAAGCCCCTCTCTATTGTTCAGGTGTAACTAACTCAATAAGGAAGGCAGAATAATTCTTTTCTCACGCCATCCTCAAGACCAAAATCTAACAGTATTTAGTCTCTAAACAGAGATCAAAAATTCCATTTATGAGGAGAAAGAAAGTGGGCACACAGGTATCTGATAATCTATATTTAGCATTTTTAGGACAATAGCTTTCTTAGTAATAAGCAGACGGTTGGATTTTCAGAAATTCCAATTTCAAACATAATTTAACCAGAGTGACAGTCAAGACAGAGTTTAGGAGCAGAGATTCCAAATGTATGTGTAAACATTCTGCCAGGGGGTAAGCTTTAATTCAGCAATCCTTGAGCTTATATTATTCACTACTAGAGTGAAGATAGTAAAATAATATTGTTAAAAATTAACAAAGCAGTAGATGTAATGTGCTTAATATTATATAGTGGCTGGAAGATAAAACAATGTTCAAGAAAAGATAAGTACAAGTGTGATTTTATTGATAGAGTTACTGTTTTTAACACTGTCACTAAAGTAGAGGATTGTATATGATCCAGAAGAAAAATGTCACAAAACTGATTTGCATTCACAGCAGAATATAATAGGAGGGAAAGGAGCAAAAATAATCATTAGAAAATAGAGTAAAATGAATAGGTAACATGGACCAGCAAAAAAGGTCACAAAAAGAGAAGTCAAGGAGATGAAGGAGATACGTCAGGTTAAAAAGGAAGTAAAACACCTTTGCACTGGAAACTATCTTAGCAGAAATAAAGGGCAGATTGAAACTAGTAAAAGTCAAAACTATGTATAGAACACTGCCAGACAGGAACAAGAAGAAACAGTGAAAGATCTCCAGTAAGGAAGATAATTACTACCCAACTAATTTGTATTCTAAGTGGGCTTCCCTGGCAGCTCAGAGAGTAAAGAATCTGCCTGCTAATGCAAGAGACCTGGGTTTGATCTCTGGGTTGGGAAGATGCTCTGAAGAAGAGAATGGATTCCCATGCCAGCGTTCTTGCCTGGAGAATTCCATGGACAGAGGAATCTGGCGGGCTACGGTCCATGGGGTTGCAAAGAGTCAGAAATGACCGAGCGACTTTCACTTTCAAGTTAGATATAAAGAGTTTCATCAGAATAATGACATAATCTAATGACTTAAGATTTGTGCAGTAAGTTATGTAATACATGAAAAGTACACACACACAAATTAAATAACTGAACAGGCAATCTTATTACATAATAAGTTTGGTACAAAATATTTCCAGTATCCTAAGATCTGTATGCCACTTTATATCTCTTTTATTCTCCATAAGAGTTATTCTTTGAAGAAAAGCCACTTTGTACCTTTTCTTTGCCATTCACCATGGAAGTATGCATCCATTAGCAACTTGCAACTCAGATATTTCAGATTTGGTTTTATTCCACCAAAATAAAGAAAAGATGGCACTAAAGTGAGTCACATTTTCAGTATGTATAAAAGTTTTGTTTATACTGTAGTCTAATAAGCGTGTAATAACATTATGTCTTCAAAAGTACAATGTCTGTAACTTAATTAAAAAATAACTTCTTGCTTCAGTTCAGTTCAGTTGCTCAGCCGTGTCTGACTCTTTGCGACCCCATGAACCACAGCACACTAGGCCTCACTATCCATCACCAATTCCCGGAGTCCACCCAAAGCCATGTCCGTTGAGTTAGTGATGCCATCCAACCATCTCATCCTCTGTCGTCCCCTTCTCCTCCTGCCCTCAATCTTTCCCAGCATCAGGGTCTTTTCAAATGAGTCAGTTCTTCGCATCAGGTGGCCAAAGTATTGGAGTTTCAGCTTCAACATCAGTTCTTCCAATGAACACCCAGGACTGATCTCCTTTAGGATAGACTGGTTGGATCTCCTTGCAGTCCAAGGGACTCTCAAGAGTCTTCTCCAACACCACATTTCTAAAGCATCAATTCTTCTGTGCTCAGCTTTGTTTATAGTCCAACTCTCACATCCATACATGACCACAGGAAAAACCATAGCCTTGACTAGACAGACCTTTGTTGGCAAAGTAATATCTCTGCTTTTTAATATACTATCTAGGTTGGTCATAACTTTCCTTCCAAGGAGTAAGCGTCTTTTAATTTCATGGCTGCAGTCACTATCTGTAGTGATTTTGGAGCCCCCCAAAATAAAATCAGCCTGTTTCCCCTGTTTCCCCATCTATTTGCCATGAAGTGTTGGGACCGGATGCCATGATCTTCGTTTTCTGAATGTTGAGCTTTAAGCCAACTTTTTCACTCTCCTCTTTCATTTTCATCAAGAGGCTTTTTAATTCTTCTTCACTTTCTGCCATAAGGGTGGTGTCATCTGTATATATGAGGTTATTGATTTTTCTCCCGGCAATCTTGATTCCAGCTTGTGTTTCTTCCAGTCCAGCATTTCTCATGATGTACTCTGCATATAAGTTAAATAAGCAGGGTGACAATATACAGCCTTGACGGACTCCTTTTCCTATTTGCAACCAGTCTGTTGTTCCATGTCCAGTTCTAACTGTTGCTTCCTGACCTGCATACAGGTTTCTCAAGAGGCAGGTCAGGTGGTCTGGTATTCCCATCTCTTGAAGAATTTTCCACAGCTTATTGTGATCCACACAGTCAAAGGCTTTGGCATAGTCAATAAAGCAGAAATAGATGTTTTTCTGGAACTCTTGCTTTTTCCATGATCCAGCGGATGTTGGCAATTTGATCTCTGGTTCCACTGCCTTTTCTAAAACCAGCTTGAACATCTGGAAGTTCATGGTTCACGTATTGCTGAAGCCTGGTTTGGAGAATTTTGAGCATTATTTTACTATCATGTGAGATGAGTGCAATTGTAATAGTTTGAGCATTCTTTGGCATTGTCTTTCTTTGGGATTGGAATGAAAACTGACCTTTTCTAGTCCTGTGGCCACTGCTGAGTTTTCCAAATTTTCTGGCATATTGAGTGCAGCAAGTTCACAGAATCATCTTCCAGGATTTGAAATAGCTTAATTGGAATTCCATTACCTCCATTAGTTTTGTCCGTAGTGATGCTTCCTAAAGCCCATTTGACTTAACATCCCAGGATGTCTGGCTCTAGGTGAGTGATCACACCATTGTGATTATTGGGGACGTGAAGATTTTTTTGTATAGTTCTGTGTATTCTTGCCACCTCTTCTTAATATCTTCTGCTTCTGTTAGGTCCCTACTATTTCTGTCCTTTATTAAGCCCATGTTCCCTTGGTATCTCTAATTATTTTGAAGAGATCTCTAGTCTTGCCCATTTTATTGTTTTCCTCTATTTCTTTGCTTTGATCATTGAGGAAGGCTTTCTTCTCTCTACTTGCTATTCTTTGGAACTCTGCATTCAAATGAGTACATCTTTCCTTTTCTCCTTTGCCTTTTGTTCCCCATCTCTAGAAATAACCCAAACACTTGAGTTTTCAGTGAATTGTAATCTTTTTTGCTGATAGAGGGTACTGCCTTGATGCTGATGTCTGTTGAAGATTGGTGTGCCACAGCAATTTCTTAAGAAAATGATGAAGTCTGCCACACTGGTCAACTCTTCCTTTCATGAATGATTTCTCTGGGGCATGCAAAAGTATTTAATAGTATGGCAACCCACTCCAGTATTCTTGCCTGGAGAATCCCAGGGACGGGGGAGCCTGGAGGGATGCCATCTATGGGGTCGCACAGAGTTGGACACGACTGAAGCAACTTAGCAGCAGCAGCAACTGATAGTAGAACTTCTGTCAAAATTGGAAGTCAATCTTCTCAAACACTGCCACTGCCTTATCAACTAAGTTTATTTAATATTCTAAATCCTTGCTTGTGATTTCCAAAGTCTTCATAGTGTCCTCACTAGGAGTAATTTCCATTTTGAGAAACCACTTTCTTGGCTCATCCAGAGACTCAGCTCCTCACCCTTTAGGTTTTATCATGAGATGGCAGCAATTCAATGCCATCTTCAGGCTTCACTGTATCTATGTGTGTGTGTGTGTGTGCTCTGTCACTCAGTCAATCTGATTCTTTGTAGCCCCAGGGATGTAGTCTGCCAGGCTTCCCTCCATGGCTTCTCCAGGCAAGAATACTAGAGTGGTTTGCCATTTCCTCCTGCAAGAGGTATTCCTAACCCAGGGATCAGACTCAGTTCAGTTCAGTTCAGTTCAGTCGCTCAGTCGTGTCCTACTTTTTGCGACCCCATGAATCGCAGCACACCAGGCCTCCCTGTCCATCACCAACTCCCGGAGTTCACTCAGACTCACATCCATCGAGTCCGCGATGCCATCCAGCCATCTCATCCTCGGTCGTCCCCTTCTCCTCCTGCCCCCAATCCCTCCCAGCATCAGAGTCTTTTCCAATGAGTCAACTCTTTGCATGAGGTGGCCAAAGTACTGGAGCTTCAGCTTCAGCATCATTCCTTCCAAAGAAATCCCAGGGTTGATCTCCTTCAGAATGGACTGGTTGGATCTCCTTGCAGTCCAAAGGACTCTCAAGACTCTTCTCCAACACCACAGTTCAAAAGCATCAATTCTTCAGCACTCAGCTTTCTTCACAGTCCAACTCTCACATCCATACATGACCACAAGAAAAACCATAGCCTTGACTAGACGGACCTTAGTCGGCAAAGTAATGTCTCTGCTTTTGAATATGCTATCTAGGTTGGTCATAACTTTTCTTCCAAGGAGTAAGCGTCTTTTAATTTCATGGCTGCAGTCACCATCTGCAGTGATTTTGGAGCCCAAAAAACTAAAGTCTGACACTGTTTCTACTGTTTCCCCATCTATTTCCAATGAAGTGATGGGACCAGATGCCATAATCATCGTTTTCTGAATGTGGAGCTTTAAAGCCAACTTTTTCACTCTCCTCTTTCACTTTCATCAAGAGGCTTTTTAGCTCCTCTTCACTTTCTGCCATAAGGGTGGTGTCATCTGCATATCAAT
>NW_024070213.1:27076690-27112058 GCF_014754425.2 Oryx dammah
AACTTTTTCACTCTCCTCTTTCACTTTCATCAAGAGGCTTTTTAGCTCCTCTTCACTTTCTGCCATAAGGGTGGTGTCATCTGCATATCTGAGGTTATTGATATTTCTCCCAGCAATCTTGATTCCAGCTTGGGTTTCTTCCAGTCCAGTGTTTCTCATGATGTACTCTGCATATAAGTTAAATAAGCAGGGTGACAATATACAGCCTTGACATACTCCTTTTCCTATTTGGAACCAGTCTGTTGTTCCATGTCCAGTTCTAACTGTTGCTTCCTGACCTGCATACAGATTTCTCAAGAGGCAGGTCAGGTGGTCTGGTATTCCCATCTCTCTCAGAATTTTCCACAGTTCATTGTGATCCACACAGTCAAAGGCTTTGGCATAGTCAATAAAGCAGAAATAGATGTTTTTCTGGAACTCTCTTGCTTTTTCCATGATCCAGCGGATGTTGGTAATTTGATCTCTGGTTCCTCTGCCTTTTCGAAAACCAGCTTGAACATCAGGAAGTTCATGGTTCACGTATTGCTGAAGCCTGGCTTGGAGAATTTTGAGCATTATTTTACTAGCATGTGAGATGAGTGCAATTGTGCTGTAGTTAGACCATTCTTTGGCATTGCCTTTCGTTGGAATTGGAATGAAAACTGACCTTTTCCAGTCCTGTGGCCACTACTGAGTTTTCCAAATTGGCTGGCATATTGAGTGCAGCACTTTCACAGCATCATCTTTCAGCATTTGAAACAGCTCAACTGGAATTCCATCACTTCCACTAGCTTTGTTGGTAGTGATGCTTTCCAAGGCCCACTTGACTTCACATTCCAAGATGTCTGGCTCTAGATTAGTGATCACATCATCATGATTATCTGGGTCATGAAGATCTTTTTTGTACAGTTCTTCCGTGTATTCTTGCCACCTCTTCTTAATATCTTATGCTTCTGTTAGGTCCATGCCATTTCTGTCCTTTATCGAGCCCATCTTTGCATGAAATGTTCCCTTGGTATCTCTAATTTTCTTCAAGAGATCTCTAGTCTTTCTCATTCTGTTATTTTCCTCGATTTCTTTGCATTGATCGCTGAAGAAGGCTTTCTTATCTCTTCTTGCTATTCTCTGGAACTCTGCATTCAGATGCTTATATCTTTCTTTTTCTCCTTTGCCTTTCACCTCTCTTCTTTTCACAGCTATTTGTAAGGCCTCCCCAGACAGCCATTTTGCTTTTTTACATTTCTTTTCCATCGGATGGTCTTGATCCCTGTCTCCTGTACAATGTCACGAACCTCAGTCCATAGTTCATCAGGTAGTCTGTCTATCAGATCTAGGCCCTTAAATCGATTTCTCACTTCCACTGTATAATCATAAAGGATTTGATTTAGGTCATATCTGAATGGTCTAGCAGTTTTCCCTACTTTCTTCAATTTGAGTCTGAACTTGGTAATAAGGAGTTCATGATCTGAGCCACAGTCAGCTCTTGGTCTTGTTTTTGTTGATGGTATAGAGCTTCTCTATCTTTGGCTGCAAGGAATATAATCAATCTGATTTTGGTGTTGACCATCTGGTGATGTCCATCTGTAGAGTCTTCTCTTGTGTTGTTGGAAGAGGGTATTTGCTATGACCAGTGCATTTTGTTGGCAAAACTCTATTAGTCTTTGCCCAGCTTCATTCTGTATTCCAAGGCCAAATGTGCCTGTTATTCCAGGTGTTTCTTGACTTCCTACTTTTGCATTCCAGTCTCCTATAATGAAAAGGACGTCTTTTGGGGGTGTTAGTTCTAAAAGATCTTGTAGGTCTTCATAAAACCATTCAACTTCAGTTTCTTCAGCGTTACTGGTTGGGGCATAGACTTGGATAACTGTGATATTGAATGGTTTGTCTTGGAAACGAACAGAGATCATTCTGTCGTTTTTGAGATTGCATCCAAGTACTGCATTTCAGAGTCTTTTGTTGACCATGATGGCTACTCCATTTCTTCTGAGGGATTCCTGCCCGCAGTAGTAGATATAATGGTCATCTGATTTAAAGTCACCCATTCCAGTCCATTTTAGTTCGCTGATTCCTGGAATATCGACGTTCACCCTTGCCATCTCTTGTTTGACCACTTCCAATTTGCCTTGATTCATGGACCTGACATTCCAGGTTCCTATGCAATATTGCTCTTTACAGCATTGGACCTTGCTTCTATCACCAGTCACATCCACAGCTGGGTATTGTTTTTGCTTTGGCTCCATCCCTTCATTCTTTCTCGAGTTATTTCTCCACTGATCTCCAGTAGCATATTGGGCACCTAATGACCTGGGGAGTTCCTCTTTCAGTATCCTATCATTTTGCCTTTTCATACTGTTCATGGGGTTCTCAAGGCAAGAATACTGAAGTGGCTTGCCATTCCCTTCTCCAGTGGACCACGTTCTGTCAGACCTCTCCACCATGACCTGCCCATCTTCAGTTGCCCCGCAGGCATGGTTTGGTTTCATTGAGTTAGACAAGGCTCTGAAATTGGCAGATAAATTATCTACCATTAGTTCCACCTGAGAAGCCCCTCACTGTACCTATACATATGTATGTATGTATACATATGGGTGTATGAGTGGTGATGGAGGCAAGTCTGATGCTGTAAAGAACAATATTGCACAGGAACCTGGAATGTTAGGTCCATGAATCAAAGTAAATTGGAAGTGGTCAAACAGGAGATGGCGAGAGTAAACATCAACATATTAAGAATCAGTGAACTAAAATGGACTGGAATGGGTGAATTTAACTCAGGTGATCATTATACCTAATACTGTGAGCATGAATCCCCTAGAAGAAACGGAATAGCCATCATAGTCAATAAATACAATTCAAAATACATTTCAAAAATGTACATAGTCAAAATACAATTTCAAAAATGACAGAATGATTTCTATTCCATTCCAAGGCAAACCATTCAATATCACAGTAATTCAGGTTTATGCCTCAACCTCAAAGAATCTGAAGTTGAATGGTTCTATGACGACCTACAAGATCTTTTGAACTAACACCAAAAAAAGATGTGTACTTCATCATAGGGGACTGGAAAGCCAAAGTAGGAATCAAGAGATATCTGAAGTAAAGATAAGTTTGGCCTTGGGTTACAAAATGAAGCAGGGCAAAGGCTAACAGAATTTTGCCAAAAGAACATGCTGGGCATAGCAAAAACCCTCATCCAACAACACAAGAGAAGACTCTACACATGGACATCACCAGACAGTCAATACCAAAATCAGATAGATATATCCTTTGCAGCCAAAGATGGAGAGGCTCTATACAGTCAGCCAAAACAAGACCAGGAGCCACAAGACTGTGGCTCAGATCATGAACTCCTTACTGCAAAATTCAGACCTAAATTGAAGAAAGTAGGGAAAACCACTAGACCATTCCAGGTATGACCTAAATCAAATCCCTTACTATTATACAGTGAAAGTGACAAGTAGATTCAAGGGATTAGATTTGATAAACAGGGTGCCTGAAGAACTATGGACAGAGTTTCATGACATTGTACAAGAGGCAGTGATCAAGAATATCCCCAAGAAAAAGAAATGCAAAAAGGGGAAAATGATTGTCTGAGGAGGCCTTGCAAATAGCTGCTAAAAGAAGAGAAGCTAAAGGCAAAGGAGAAAAGGAAAGATATACCCATTTCAATGCAGAGTTCCAAAGAATAGCAAGAAGAGATAAGAAAGCCTTCCTCAGTGATCAATGCAAAGAAATAGAGGAGAACAATAAAATGGAAAAGACTAGAGAGCTATTCAAGAAAATTAGAAATACTAAGGGAACATTTCATGCAATTATGGGCACAATAAAGGACAGAAATGGTATGGACTTAAAAAAACAGAAGACATTAAGAAGAGGTTCCAAGAATACACAGAAGAACTATACAAAAAAGATCTTCCTGACCCAGATAACCACGATGGTGTGATCACTCACCTAGAGCCAGACATCCTGGAATGCAAAGTCAAGTGGGCCTTAGGAAGCATCACCACGAACAAAGCTAGTGGAGGTGATGGAATTCCAATTGAGCTATTTCAAATCCTGGAAGATGATGCTGTGAAAGTGCTGCACTCAATATGCCAGAAAATTTGAAAAACTCAGCAGTGGCCACAGGATTGGAAAAAATCAGTTTTCATTCCAATCCCAAAGAAAAGCAATGCCAAAAATGTTCAAACTACTGCACAATTGCACTCATCTCACACGCTAGCAAAGTAATGCTCAAAATTCTCCAAGCTAGGCTTCAACAGTACGTGAACTGAGAATTCCTGATGTTCAAGCTGGATTTAGAAAAGGCAGAGGAACCAGAGATCAAATTGCCAACATCTGTTGGTCCTCAAAAAGCAAGAGAATTCCAGAGAAACACCTACTTCTATTTTATTGACTATGCCTAAGGAGTACATCAAGGCTGTATGTTTTCACCCTGCTTATTTAACATCTATGCGGAGTACATCATGAGAAATGCTGGACTGGAAGAAACACAAGCTGGAATCAAGATTGCTGGGAGAAATATCAATCACCTCAGATATGCAGATGACACCACCCTTATGGCAGAAAGTGAAGAGGAGCTAAAAAGTCTCTTGATGAAAGTGAAAGAGGAGAAGAAAAAAGTTGGCTTAAAGCTCAACATTCAGAAAACGAAGATCATGGCATCTGGTCCCATCACTTCATTGGAAATAGATGGGGAAACAGTGGAAATGGTGTCAGACTTTATTTTGGGGGGCTCCAAAATCACTGCAGATGGTGATTGCAGCCATGAAATTAAAAGACGCTTACTCCTTGGAAGAAAAGTTATGACCAACCTAGATAGCATATTCAAAAGCAGAGACATTACTTTGCCGACTAAGGTCCGTCTAGTCAAGGCTATGGTTTTTCCTGTGGTCATGTATGGATGTGAGAGTTGGACTGTGAAGAAGGCTGAGCGCTGAAGAATTGATGCTTTTGAACTGTGGTGTTGGAGAAGACTCTTGAGAGCCCCTTGGACTGCAAGGAGATCCAACCAGTCCATTCTGAAGGAGATCAGCCTTGGGATTTCTTTGGAAGGAATGATGCTGAAGCTGAAACTCCAGTACTTTGGCCACCTGATGCGAAGAGTTGACTCATTGGAAAAGACTCTGATGCTGGGAGGGATTGGGGGCAGGAGGAGAAAGGGACGACCGAGGATGAGATGGCTGGATGGCATCACGGACTCAATGGACATGAGTCTGAGTGAACTCCGGGAGATGGTGATGAACAAGGAGGCCTGGCATATTGCGATTCATGGGGTCGCAAAGAGTCGGACACAACTGAGCGACTGAACTGAACTGAAGCCTTTGACTCTGTGGATCACAACAAACTGTGTAGACTTGTTCCAAACTGGGAATGGAGTACATCAAGGCTGTATATTGACACCCTGCTTATTTAACTTATATGCAGAGTACATCATGAGAAACGCTGGGCTGGAGGAAGCACAAGCTGGAATCAAGATTGCTGGGAGAAATATCAATAACCTCAGATATGCAGGTGACACCACCCTTATGGCAAAAAGTGAAAAGGAACTAAAGAGCCTCTTGGTGAAAGTGAAAAAGCTGGCTTAAAACTCAACATTCAAAAAACTAAGATCATCACATCCAGTCTCATCACTTTAAGGCAAACAGATGGGGAAACAATGGAAATAGTGACAGACTTTATTTTCTTGGGCTCCATAATCACTGCAGATGGTGACTGCAGCCATGAAATTAAAAGATGCTTGCTCCTTGGAAGAAAAACTATGACCAACCTAGACAGGATATTAAAAAGCAGAGACATTACTTTACCAACAATTGTCCGTCTATTGAAAGATGTGGTTTTTCCAGTTGTCATGTATGGATGTGAGAGTTGGACTACAAAGAAAGATGAGTACTGAAGAATTGATGCTTCTGAACTGTAGTGTCAGAGGAGACTCTTGAGAATCTCTTGGACTGAAAGGTTATCAAACCAATGAATCTTAAAGGAAATGTCCTGAATAACATTGGAAGGACTGATGCTGAAGATGAAGCTCCAATATTTGGCCACGTGATGCAAACAACTGACTCACTAGAAAAGATCCTGATTTGGGGAAAGATTGAAGGCAGGAGGAAAAGGGGATGACAGAGGATGAGATGGTTGGATGGCATCACTGACTGGATGGATTGCTTTGAGCAAGCTGCGGGAGTTGAGGATGGACAGTAAAGCCTGGCATGCTGCATTCCATGGGGTCACAAAAACCCCAGACAGGACTGAGTGACTGAACTGAACTGTAATGACTTAGAACTCTTTCTACATATTTCTGGCTTCAATTAGCAAATATTTTGTTAAGGCTATCTGCAGCTATGTTTATGAGAGACATCAGCCTATACTTTTCTTGTAATAATTGGCTTGATTTTAACATTGATATAATGCTAGCTTTATAAAATAAGTTAAGAAATGTTCCCTCTGGCTGACTCTGCATTCTGAAATAATTTGTGTAGATTTGCTTTTCTTTCTTTCTTAGATGTTTGATAAAATTTATCAACGAAGCCATCTGTTTATAGAATTTTCCTTATGGGAAAGATTTATTATAAATTCGATTTCTTCTAATTCAAAAACATAGAATCATTCAAAGTTTAAAGTCATAAATTTCCCTCTAACTTTTAGTGGCATCCTATGAATTTTGATATGTTGGCCATCATCTCTTTAAATATATCTCTCCCCCATTTTTATCTTTCCAGAACTCCAAATGCATAAATGTCTCTGACAGGTTTTGCTCATATGTACTGGCTTTTCTTCCCACTCATTTTCCTCTTTGCATTTCGGTAGGATGGTTTCTCTTGATCTATCTTCAATTTCACTGATACTTTACTTCACTGTGTTCAATCTGATGCTCAGATTGATGTTCACTCAACTGAAAGAATTCTTCATCTCTAGTATCAAGTGTATTCTTATATTTCTATGATTTCCACTTGCCTCTTGTACATTGTTTTCATGCCTCTGCTGAAATCCCCATCTGTTCATGCTTGTCATCTACATTTTCCACTATGTCCTGTCCCATGCTAATCATAGTTACTTAAAGTCCTCGTCTGATTGTTCTAACATCTGGGTCATTTATTAGTTTGGTTTTGTTAGTTGCTTCATCTACTGACAAGGGATTGTTATATTTTGGGTTTTTGGTATAGATCCCAATTTTGTATTGGGTCCTAAACATCCCGTGTAGAACAATACTGGAGACTGAGGTTAATTGCATTCATACCTGGATATGGGCAATGCTCTTCTGTTATGCTATTTGTATGTAGAGTTGGTAAATTTAGTCAGGATTTGAGCTTTGAGTTTTATTTTTCCTATCATTATAGTCAGGGCACTTCAGGCTTCAAATTCCCTAATGGTTAGTTACCATCACCTATACTTATATAGAGCACCTGCAGCACTAGAGTCTTTTTCCCTATTCCTCAGCTTTCAACAGCCCATTTGCTAGGTCACAGAGACGATCTCTCTCAATACTATTGTCTCTCTCCTAGTGTACTCTGCTATTGTTTACTATTCAAAATCGACTCCTTTTTGTATTAGAGTAAAGGGAATTTTGAGGTAACAATCAACAACAGCCCTAGGCTGTGTTTTTGAATATCAGGATTGGAACTGTCTGAGCATTTCTGCCTTAAAATTGGAACTTTCTGGCAGCCAAACTGTACTTTATATCTGCACTTAGTCTTGTATAGGAGACAGTTTTCTGTCCTTCCTCCTAGTGGTTCCTGACTTCGGATTGGTATCCATGTGGGATCCTGGGCTCCAGACAGGGTCCTCAGTCTCCTCCCCAGGAACAACAGGTTTTTGCTTCAACCATTCTCTCACCAGCAAAGGATCTTAACCCATGTCCCACCTATCCCTGCAAGGCAGGCTGTTTGCTTTTTCTCCCTTCCTCCAAAGCAAGAGATTTTTGCCTGGGCTCAGGATCACAGAGGATATCTGTCTCCTCTCATATTATCATTTTTCTAATATCACAAACCAGTAGCTTAGAGCTTCAGCTTCTTATAAGAGGAAGATCTACAGAAATAGGGTTTCCCCTAGAAGGCCAATGAATGGACCTTCAGTTTCCTGCACTGTCTTCATTATTTCTTCTGAACAACTGGTAGGTGTCCAAGATGAGCTTACGAATGACTGTTAAGTCTCCTTGTGTCTTGAACTCCCAGATATTTCAAACTGACATGTTTGCTCACATCTAGCCTTTAAGAATCTGCTGAAATTTTGGCTGATTTATTCTTACCCTCTTATATAGTGGTCATCTCATTCTCCTGTGCTCTTCCGAAGGCCAAAGACATTTTGTGCTCCATCTCCCCTCGGCAGGGCCTGCCACTCTTTGGAATTTGGTCTACTTGGTCACCTTTTGACCTCAAATCTCTAATGCAGTCAGGAAAAATTATGATCTTTGTATATTATCTGCCTTTTTCTATTTTTACAAAGAGTCCAAAGTTCTACATTTTAAGCTGAAATGAAACTCCAAAGACAATTTTTAGTCTTTAAGGAGCAATTTATAATAGCACTAACTGCTGAACCTGGAATAAAAATAATTCTAAATTCTCAATTTGTCTCCTGAATTTTATAATTAATTGAATTTGATAATTTTTAGTATGTAAACAGAAATAGAAATTAATTAAGATATATTTTAAAAATCCTGGAAAACAGCAAGCTACTTAAACACATTATTACTTTGGTCTCCCTCATAGCTAAATTAAGGGAATGGGGTGGGGGACATGATCCTTATGCTCTTAATTTAGTTTTGTTTTCAAAAAAGATGAGAAGGAAAGTTTGTCAGAAATCTTCTCCAGTGTTCAAAATACATTACAAATATGCTTAATCTCCAAAGTATTAGACTGGTGCTCCTTCAGAGTCTATGATACAGCAATTATTTCTAAGGTTAGAATATAGCACATAAAAAAACATCACAGCAGTATTGTTAGTTTTCACTAATCCATAGAGTTAGAAAGAATTTAAAGTAGTCTACTTCAAACTCTTATTTAACACAAAAATTTCCTCTAAACACCCTGATTGCCTGCACACCTGTAACGTGGAAGAAGTCTCTACTCACAAGGCAGCCTACTCAATTTTGGGAAAAAATATTTTTTCCAAACTATCAAGCCAAAATGAATATCTCACAATGAGCCAAAATGAAATTCCCTAAATGTGAAATCGTTTATTCTGATTTATCATTCCAGAATTTAATAATCTGGAAATTAAGTAAATGTAATCTCCTTTTTACTTGAAAGGTCATCATATACTTGAAAGTGATTGTGTTTCCTTTTCCTTTTTTTCCAAACTGAAACTTCCTAGTAACATCTATTATATTTCCTTTATGCCCATTAAACTGTAGTCTTATGGTTTATGTCTCAAAACTTTGTGTGCTCCAACTGTGACCCATACTTCCTCCTTCATCATCTAAATATTAAATGTTCTGAAATGTTATATACCCATTTCCATTTTTATTTCCTCTGTTTATATTTTCCTTCTGGACAATCAAATCCAATTTCTTTGTCAGGTATCACCTCTATGAAAATAACACTCAAATCTAAGCTTTGATATCTCTTGAAATCAGGGACAAATTCTTTTGTTTTGTGTCTACAGAATATCTCATCATGGATCACCCAAAGCCCTTGTGGTTTGGGGTCGGAGAAGTTTTGCATTTGCTTCTGCCTGAGTCCAAAATAGTAACAACACTGGCATTATTTTTAGCATAAATTCCTGCTAAGGGTAGTGCAAATTAATACTCCATAGCTACACATAACAGTTCCTCAGGTAATTATTCTCCTTACTCAATGCCCAGGTTGACAGAGAATTCCTCAAATGTTCTCCTGGTCAGTAAGCGCTGTTTTTTTTTTTTTCGCTTCTTTTGCAGGTGACAATCCAGTGTCAGGGATCTCAGCCCCAGGTCTGCCCCTTCTCCTACCTCAACCAATAGCTTTAGGTCTAAAATTTCAGCACTTGTCCCATTCTAAGCGGTAAACACCAGTATCTAAGTCCACCGACATTTTCCCCAGGCTACTGACATATCCATGTTGAAGCTAATCTCAGCCTTTAAATTCCCTCATTAAATTTCTGGCATCCACAGATTTGCCCCATCTTTGTTTTGGGCTAAACTTTGGATTTGCACTTTTCTTATGGTTCAGCTAGTGTTTATATGAGTGTACACTGTGTGTGTGAGTGTGTAAGGTGTCCAGCTTTGCTCAGTCCAACAGCTGCAAGAGCGAGAACTCTGCTGCATTTCCCAGTATCCAGAGGCTGAGTCTACTTGGTTTTTCCATTGGCAACTCAAGCTCTGTGTATCAAAAATATACACATATCAATTTCACCAAAACTTCATATTTTTCCATAACTCATGGCACTCTGTCTTTTGTTTTTTCAAGCATGAAATTTTGAAAACATCTTCAATCCAATATCCCTGTTGCACTCAATCCAATTAGTCACCAAGTTAATTCTACAATGGCAACATTTCACTTAACATATTCTAGCAATTTTGGTGACTCAAAAATGAAATATTTATCTTTCTGAATTTTTATGCAGATCAAATGAGATAAATAGATCAGACAAGAGGCACTACAAGACTACAATAACAGATGGAATAAATTAGCTATTGAGTGACCCAATCAACCCAACATTTGCACTTTAGTAATATTTCATGGATTTCAACAAATTCACATGTATCTCATATCTACCAAGAACGTATGAATGAAAAACAAATTCATTCACTCAGAACCTGATATACATCTCCATCATAGTTTAATAATTTTCATATTATTAGTTACCTGGGCATGAACAGTGTCTGATTTCTCTTATAAGCCAAAAATCTGTCTGAATGGATAAAAATGAACTAATTAAAAATGAATTAACTAAGATTTAGCCCACATTCTTTGCCAGGGACTTTTCCTATTTTACCTTATTTAACCTTAATAATAATTGTGTGTTGTGTGTTAGTCGCTCAGTCATGTCCGACTCTTTGCAACCCCATGGACTGTAGCCCACCAGGCTCTTTTTCCATGGGATTCTCCAGGCAAGAATACTGGAGTGGGTTGCCATTCCCTTCTCCAAATAATAATAATTAATTATTATTTAATAATCATAATCAGTTCAGTTCAGTTCAGTTGCTCAGTCGTGTCCAACTCTTTGCTACCCCATGAATTACAGCACACCAGGCCTCCCTGTCCGTCACCGACCCCTGCAGTCTACCCAAACTTGTGTCCATCGAGTCAGTGATGCCATCCAGCCATCTCAACCTCTGTCATGCCCTTCTCCTCCTGCCCCCAATCCCTCCCAGCATCAGGGTCATAATAAGTAATTATTATTGTTCCAATTCTATGAGGGAATGAGGGAATTCAGATACATGGAAATTAAATAATTTTGATAATGGCCATAGATAGAATAGGACAGAATCAGGATTTTATCACACATAACCTTATTGTAGAGCTGGAAAAAGAATTTATTATTTCTTTCACAAGAAAGAGTATATTCATATGATATTAATAGTTGGGTTGCTCTTTTTGGGGAAAATTTGATTTGTTAAGCTCAGTGTCAAATGTGGTACTCAACACTAACCTCAGTTCAGATTATATACATTTGCTGAGCTCTAACTTTCTGGTTTTGGAGAGTACATGTCTTCCAATTTAACAATAAAGTAGCTCTTCTGGCAGCCACATCACAATGTGGACTCATTTATTTCACACATAAATAAAACAACTGAGCTTTTTCCACATGCATTAGTAATAAATTTTTCTTCCTATGTTATAACTGAGTAGTTATATTTTATTAATCTGTGAAGACTTAAGATCCAAGTTAACCCAATTAAGTTCAATTTTTTGTTTGTTTTGTTTTGTTTTTAGCTCATTAATCAAGTCTGTTGACAATTTTGGAGTCCTGATTGTGTCTTTCATAGTATTAATTAGCCATTCTTTCTAGGTTTTTGTCAACAGTTTTCAATGTTTATAAAGTCATTATAAAAGGTACTGGAGAAATATTAAAAAGCTTTGTTTTTCCATAAAAGACACAAAATGATATTCTTAAATATAATACACACTTTTTTGTCTTTATATTGATAATGCTTTGATAAGAAAATGATCTAGAATAAGTAGAGTTAGAATGTTTTGTATTATGAATTCATATCTTTGTGTGAAAAAAATTTTTTCCATCTCTCTTGAAATAAACTCCATTGAAATTCTCCATTGGAATGACTGTGATTCTAGACTTGATAGAGCTAATGTATCTTGAAAAGCCAACTTTATAGTGACATAGTGATATAGATAAACTACATTAAAATATTATAGAGTTAAACAGGAGGGAATCCTGGCCAATCAGCTTGCAAACAAAAGCAGAAAGAAATGGCTAATAAGGAAATGAACTCTGAGGAAACAATGGATGCTATTCCAGCAGAGCTGGGAACTGCATGTTCAAAATGGCTGCAGCTGGATGCAGAAAAATCAAGTACTTTGAGAGGAGTTATTATCTATGTGAAAAACTAGAAGAGAAAAAAAAGAAGTTGGAGCAAGTAGTCGTGACCCTCAAAAGTCATATAGAACTGAATATGATAGAACACTGGAGAAGGCAATGGCACCCCACTCCAGTACTCTTGCCTGCAAAACCCCATGAACGGAAGAGCCTGGTAGGCTGCAGTCCATGGGGTCGCTAAGAGTTGGACACGACTGAGCGACTTCACTTTCATTTTTCACTTTCATGCATTGGAGAAGGAAATGGCAACCCACTCCAGTGTTCTTGCCTGGAAAATCCCAGTGACGGGGGAGCCTGGTGGGCTTCCGTCTATGGGGTTGCAGAGTTGGACACGACTAAAGCAACTTAGCACTTAGTAAAGATGATTAGAAATGATTAAAAAAAAAGAGAGAGATAGAGAGATTTCTAAACAGTTACCAACAACAATAACAAAAAAGAATAAGGTCAAAATAGGGCAATTTTTCTTTCTTTTTTTTTTTTAATGAAAGCTAAGTTTAAGAACATGTGAAAGCTCAGAAATTTAAAAAAGAAAAAATGAAAAGCTCTTAGAACTGTGACACAAAGTCTGTGTATAACTATCTTAAGTAGAGACAGTAATTTTGATTTTAAGAATACTTGGTCATTTCTGTGGACTGTACTTGTCATTGGTGATTTTATTTTTGAAACATCATGAACTTAAAATACAGTATAATCAAATGATTACCTAACACCCTCAGTACCAAACTTCATTGTCCCAAGTTTGTTCTGAACTCTGATTTTTAATAATTTTGCCCTCGTGTACAGTGCTTACAAAAATAAATGTATTCTGCACTCTACACAGATCTGCTATAAATTGACTGGTTTTCAAAGTATTTTTCAGGAACCAGAGACTTTCAGTCTCTCTCTCTGTCTCTGTCTCTTCTCTTTCCCATTTTATATCAGATAATGTTAGAGTTGATATATATCAACTAGGACTGATAGTCCTCGGGGAAGGCGATGACACCCCACTCCAGTACTCTTGCCTGGAAAATCCCAGGGACAGAGAAGCCTGGAAGGCTGCAGTCCATGGGGTCGCTGAGGGTCGGGCACTACTGAGCGACTTCACTTTCACTTTTCACTTTCATGTGTTGGAGAAGGAAATGGCAAGCCACTCTAGTGTTCTTGCCTGGAGAATCCCAGGGACGGGGGAGCCTGGTGGGCTGCCGTCTATGGGGTCGCACAGAGTCGGACACGACTGACGCGACTTAGCAGTAGCAGCAGGGCTGATAGTCCTAGTTTTCAGCATTCGCTCAATGCAAATCACGCTTAAATCACAGGGTAACCAGTCCTGAGAATCTTTCACATGGAAACAACCATTTTTCATTCTGTTTCCTCTTCCTAGGTAGAGAGGTAGTTTAAAGGTAAATTAGTGTCCTCTTGATTTCAATAAACTAAAAGGTATCAATCTTTTCATCTACAGCAAAATGTGGATAATGTTATTGAAGAAGTAAAAAATATATGCAGTGTTCTGGGATGTGTGGAGACCAAACAAATTACAGATGCTGTAAATGAACTAAATCTTATTCTTCAGAGAAAACCAAAGGTAAATACACTCATTTATTACACAGCAATTATTTTAAACCTGAGTTCAATAATTAATTAAGGAGAGTGAAAGACTTTTGATGAACTGGTATATACGTATGTGTGTGCGTATGGGTATGCATGTGTTGCTGTTCATATATATTTCAATCATTTGGGGGTAATAAAAACCTATTGTACCAAAATGATTTAATTAAAAGGAAATTTCTTATAACTTCGAAGTGTAACTACAATACAACCTTCAAATGAGACTGAAATCTACCCTACAGTCCTACCTAAATGAATGTGCTTATATAATAATATTCACAGGCAAGTGTTTGTATAGACTACTAATGGCTCTCATGCACACCAGTATATGCAGAGGTAGGCACCGATGCTTGCTTGGACAAGCATTTATGCAGGTAAGAAGAGATCAGTTCTTGTGGTATTTTTTGTTGAATCTTCAAGGCACACTCCTTCGATGATCTCACATTCTATAATGATTTCCTGGGTTTTCAATTTATAAAAATGAGCATTATATGATTTTTTTTAATCTCAGAAATCTGATGTAGATTATATGTGATTATTGCCTAAGAAAAAGATTAGGACATCTGGTTACAATGAATTGTTCAATCTTGTTACTAGTTTAGCAAGTGATAAAGTCAAAAGATATGATACTGCTGATGATAATGACTAATACTTGATAGTGAATTGCAATAGTATCTTCACTTATATATTACTTCATTTCATTTAATTTTTACTTTATTTCAATTAGTCCTCCCAGCAATACCTTGAAGGTGGTATTTTACTGTTCATTTTAGTATTAAAATCTGATGCTTAGAGTGCTGTGTATCGAGGATTAATAAGCAGCAAAGTAGAAATTTGAGCCCAGGCCTCTAAACAGGCTTCAATACATATGAAACTTAATAAAAGAGAGTGACTGCATGCTTTCCTTATCTATGTGGATAGGAAAAGCACAGATTCTATTACCTTGAATGCACCAGTCTTGAAATTTCAAAAAGACTGATTTACAAAGTTGACAAGTATACTAATATATATAAATTGTCATACTTATTGTTTCAAATAGGTGACTGGTAAAAATCAGTAATTTCTTACTATTGGACTTCCTATGTCTTTTTTTTTTCCCCTCAAGTGCAATTGCTTTACAATGTTGTGTTAGTTTCTGCTGTACAATGAAGTGAACCAGCTATATGTATACATGTTCACTGAATCAGCTATTCATATACATAAATCTCCTCCCTCTTGAGTCTCCCTCCTACTCTCCCATCTCACCTTTTTAAGTCATCACAGAGCACCAAGCTGAGCTCCCTATTATATATGCAGCCTCCCACTAGCTATCTATTTACACATGGTAGTGTATATATGGAGAAGGCAATGGCACCCCACTCCAGTACTCTTGCCTGGAAAATCTCATGGACGGAGGAGCCTGGTAGGCTGCAGTCCATGGGGTCACTAAGGGTCAGACACAACTGAGCGACTTCACTTTCACTTTTCATTTTCATGCATTGGAGAAGGAAATGGCAGCCCACTCCAGTGTTCTTGCCTGGAGAATCCCAGGGACAGGGGAGCCTGGTGGGCTTCCGTCTGTAGGGTCACACAGAGTCAGACACGACTGAAGTGACTTAGCAGCAGCAGCAGCATTCATGCGTAGAAATGAAGAAAAGAATTGACAGGTACCAGTTTTATTTCATATATGTCAAGGGTCAAAATAAATAGTTGAATATCCCCAAGTAAACTCAAGTAAATGCTTAAGTACATTTTGAATGTTAACTTATTCAACATCATTCAGACATTTTGTCCATCCCTTTCCTCAACGTATCTTAACTACAAGCCTACCTATATAAGAAAATCACCACAAATAGTAAGCATATTTTACATTATTTCTGTAGTAACCAACTATGGCTAGTAACGCCAAAGTAGTTCAATCTATCCACTCACCATAAACTTAAAACTAAAGAAACACTGAGAAATAGGTCTTCGGCCAACAAACTCAAATTTCAGAAGCTGTCCTTTTTCTTGGCTGCATTTTTAGGTCAACTAGCAAAACACCATTTCCTGCCATACCAGGAAGTAATTAAGTATTTACTAAATGTAAGTTTTGGCAAAATGAAGAATTATATCACAAATGCAGTTGTATTCCATCTATACTTCATGCTCCCACCTAGCACTGGAAACAATTTTCCATTCTTTAGAATTATATTTCAGAAGCTCACATAATATATTTCCATTAAATACACAATAAACAAAATACAAATAAAAAATACAGTCTTACACCTTGTGCTGTAGGTGGATGTCATGGTGATTTTAAAATACAAGTTTACACTTCTGAATAAGCTGAATTCTAGTTAAGTCATGTTAACATGTTTAACAATCTCACCCACACAGCTGGGGTAAAGATCTCATGTGTTGAGCTTAGTAGTTGAATCTATGCTCAAATGAACTATTTTATCTAAGAGAAATGCTTCTGAGAAGGTTCATGTGAATGATACTTTTCAATGAAAAGTTATATAAACGTTTAATTACATTCTAAACATGACGAAGACTTTTCTCTCTAAAAGGAATACTCTAGCAAGTTCCTTGTTACAGGAAAACAATTATTCCCTAGTTTGTTTGTTTGAGAAATCAAGCTTTTCATTAATTGGATTTCCTTCAAAGCAAACTTGTCAAAGCAAAATTTCCAAAAAAATTTAGTGTCAATTAAAATGGATCTTGTTAGAAAACTGAATTTGCTTTTGGACTGAAATGTAACTTTTAGTGAATCTGTGAATCACCTACCTTATATAGTTTTAATGATAATGAAGTTATAGCCAGTAAATTCTAAACCACTAAGTAACTGCAGATGCACAACAAACATAAACAAAACAAGCAAATAAAAACCACCATGCCGATGCACACACTTACATAATAATGAAAACCACAAAATTTCAGATAGTAGTTTTTTTTTTAATCCAGGATACAATCTCAAGTATTTGACTACCAGATTCTCTTTTTAATCCTACAAAATAAAGAAATGAAACTATACAGTGAATCTGTATGATTTTTTTAAGCCTGTATCTAAATGACTGTTAAAATAAGAACTGAACACAGTAAACAGCAAAAATGACAAATCTTTTATACTAAAATATCAGTCTCTGTTGTGTAAGCGGGATTGAATTTAGGCCCTATCTGTGGGTGTGTGCTGAGTCGCTTCAGTTGTGTCCGACTCTTTGCGACCCTATGGACTGTAGCCCGCTAGGCTCATTTGTTCATGGGATTCTCCAGGAAAGAAACTGGAGTGGGTTGCCATACTCCCCTCCAGGGTATCTTCTCCACCCAGGGATCAAACCTGGGTCTCCTGCATTGCAGGCAGCCTTTTTTTTTTACTGTCTGAGCCACCAGGGAAGCTATTTTGCCACCAGGCAATATCTGCAGAACTGTTCAAATAATACTAAGAAGCCTGAGCTTATGCTAGAAATTTTTTTTCTTGAATCAAATAACAAAGATTGCTGATTATGACAGAAGACTTTTCTTTCAATTAAAACCTTACCTAAATTGTAAAACCTTACAATTTAGATTTCTTGCTTAATAAGTAATATTGATATAAGACACCAAGAAATGCATTTTCTTTTTATCATGGCAGAGAAATTTCTGTATGTAGATTGTGGACATTATTGGTTTGGTTTTCCAATATTGTTTTCTAAATAACAACTGTATCTTTGGACCTATTTTTCTTTTTCAGAATCTTCATCAAAATTCAGACACTTCAGCAAAAGGTAAAACATACGTGCACCCAAATATTTTTTAAATAAACAATTTCTAAAACCAAAAGTAACAATTTTTCCAAATATGGTAATAACACACACACAAAATATTTCTGAGGGAAAAAACTTTTGCTAAAACTCTTTTTACTGACAGTAGTGATTATTCTGCAAGTGAATAAAAATCCACTGCCTTTGAGCCTGTGATTTTTTTTAAAATAAAGTCAAGAAAGCTATAAAGGTAAAAAGAATTCTGAAAATGCTCTTATTACCATTCTAAAAAAATATAAAATTTTATTTAACTAATGATATTCTGATGTAAGAGAAGTCAGAAATGTAGCAGATATCTTTCTTCAAGGTCATTAATTTCCATTTTAAAATCAAACATCAACTTAATGTATCAGGCAGGAGGATTTGGTTCTGAAATACTTACGTGTTCGCAGAAGCTCTGAACCTACAAAACTATAAGCCACAGGAGGACTGGGCCTCTGTTGAAAAGGGTACATGGTGTGGTTCACAGCAATGAGTCTGGCTTCTGTAATCAGGCAGAACTGGTTTTGAATTCCAACTCTGCCCATTTTTTGACTCTGATGGTAAAGAATGAAACTCTCTGATCCTCAGTTTTCCTAATATGAATAAAAGATAGGACAGTATGTAAAGCGCAGGGTGTGGTCAAGATTGCTCTTGTTTGCACTGGCAGATCGTATTTGGCTTATGAACACTTATGAGTATCTTTAAGGAAATGATCTGACTCATACATGTTCAGCTAACACTGTCAAAGGTGACAGTGAAGCACAAACAATAATTCTGACCTGCCCTCTCATACCCTTAGTGGTTTTCAATAGAAAGTTATGTATAGCAGGATATCCTGTCAACTCTAATTCCCACCACTCAAAAGAAGACACAGTAAGGCCCCTACATATGAACCTTCAAGTTGCAAACTTTGAAAGATGCGAACAGTGTGTTCAGGCATGAGTGAAACTGCAGCTTTCCCTCCATCTCCTACTGCTAATGATTCTTCAGCTCCACTATCTCCCACCTCCTCCTCTCCATCTCCAGTCAGTAGCTCTTCTCACCTGTTCATTCAATGTCAGTCTCTGTATACCAGCTGTTGGACTGTACTACTGTACATTTCAAGGTACTGTACTATCAGATTAAAAATGTTTTTATTTTTTGTTTGCTTTTTATATGTTCAGTTCAATTCAGTTCAGTTGCTCAGTCGTGTCCTACTCTTTGCAACCCCATGAATCGCAGCATGCCAGGCCTCCCTGTCCATCACCAACTCCCGGAGTTCACTCAGAATCACATCCATTGAGTCTGTGATGCCATCCAGCCATCTCATCCTGGGTTGTCCCCTTCTCCTCCTGCCCCCAATCCCTCCCAGCATCAGAGTCTTTTCCAATGAGTCAACTCTTCGCATCAGGTGGCCAAAGTACTGGAGTCTCAGCTTTAGCATCATTCCTTCCAAAGAAATCCCAGGGCTGATCTCCTTCAGAATGGACTGGTTGGATCTCCTTGCAGTCCAAGGGACTCTCAAGAGTCTTCTCCAACACCACAGTTCAAAAGCATCAATTCTTCGGTGCTCAGCCTTCTTCACAGTCCAATTCTCACATCCATACATGACCACAGGAAAAACCATAGCCTTGACTAGACGGACCTTAGTCGGCAAAGTAATGTCTCTGCTTTTGAATATGCTATCTAGGTTGGTCATAACTTTTCTTCCAAGGTGTAAGCGTCTTTTAATTTCATGGCTGCAGTCACCATCTGCAGTGATTTTGGAGCCCCCCAAAATAAAGTCTGACACTGTTTCCACTGTTTCCCCATCTATTTCCCATGAAGTGATGGGACTGGATACCATGATCTTCATTTTCTGAATGTTGAGCTTTAGGCCAACTTTTTCGCTCTCCTCTTTCACTTTTGTGTGAAAAGTATTATAAATCTATTACAGTACAGAACTATACAGTTGATTGTGTTAGCTGGGTACCTAGGCTAACTTTGTTGGACTTACAAACAAATTGGACTTACAAATGCACTCTCAGAACTGAACTCATTCATATATAGAGGACTTACTGTATGCAATACATAGGAAGAACTCCCCCACTTCATATCACAGAGGAAAATGGGACAGCCAAGGCTAAGGGCAAAAAACCGTTGCTAGTGCAAAAATCCCTATTCCAAGCATTCACATAATAAAACTCCAGAGCACCAACAAGGAAGGGGAGAGATAGACAGTCCCTAACAATTTTTCCAGTAGTCATGTATGGATGTGAGAGTTGGACTGTGAAGAAGGCGGAGCGCCGAAGAATTAATGCTTTTGAACTGTGGTGCTGGAGAAGACTCTTGAGAGTCCCTTGGACTGCAAGGAGATCCAACCAATCCATTCTGAAGGAGATCAGCCCTGGGATTTCTTTGGAAGGAATGATGCTAAAGCTGAAACTCCAGTACTTTGGCCACCTCATGCAAAGAGTTGACTCATTGGAAAAGACTCTGATGCTGGGAGGGATTGGGGGCAGGAGGAGAAGGGGACGACAGAGGATGAGATGGCTGGATGGCATCACCGACTCGATGGACGTGAATCTGAGTGGACTCCGGGAGTTGGTGACAGACAGGAAGGCCTGGCGTGCTGCGATTTATGGGGACACAACTGAGCAACTGAACTGAACAATTTTTCCTAGCACAGAGTATAAGTAAAAGAACGAGGAGTGAATAAGCCAGAGCTCTGCCTATATGAAACTGGCCTTTTCTTCCTTTCTATCAGGAATGTTGGAATAAACTCCTCTCATCCTATGTTCTTCAGGGGTCAGGATATGAGAGTCCACAAAACTGCAAGAAATGTTCCCAGGGACTTATAATCCATGCTAAGTCATCACAGAAAAGGAATTAATTCTGGATTAAAAATTCTCCATCTGCAGCTCTCATAAACTTTTCATAAATCATACTTCTCATTCTATAAGATAAATATATTTTCTAGTATTTTATTATGTAGAAACACCTTACAGTAGTTTAAAAAGCAGAAAGGAAAAGTGCTGAAATGACAGCAAAATGAAATGAACATTTGCCTGTATATATATGCAGTTGCTTTCTATTTAAGTACTCAGAAATAAAAAGTCTAGAACCCTCTTTACACAAAATGTTGATATAACAATAAGCCACTATTATTGATGATTCTGATTCTCATACTTAATATTCTTGTGGATTCTCCGCAATATACTCTGAAGCTAAGAGATCTGATCATACCTGTGCTCTACACCAGCATTCATTAAATCTGGCATGTTGCCTGTTTGTGTAAACAAAGTTTATTTAGAACACGAAAAACAAACCAGATTTTAATACAGATTACGTTTGCAAGGAAAACACAGACTTCTCTGAACAGGAGAAGTGACAAACACCAACAACACAGAGACTATTTTCCATTCAAAAGTAAACTAGAATAAAGTCATATACTCTAGTCCCTCATTTCCATAAAAATGCAAACAAAACATTCTAATGAATGCATTTTAATCACCTATATATTGTCATTGCTTTTTTTCTGTTACTACAAGTCTTTTCTCATTGCAAAATCAGGTGCAATAAACATTTTCCCATATTTCACCAAGCCCAGTACTTTAAGTCCTTAATACATTCCTGATGATAACTAAAATGCATTCTTCACCCAGAGTTCTGGAAGAAGCACACATCTCTATACTACCTTAAAGAAGCAAATTCTAATCTAGAACGGTATTTCTGCAAAAAAGTGAAAAGTGGAGTTCGAGTAATTAGCCCAATAATTAAGATTCTCTAAAATATGTGCTGGGGCTTGAATTAATGAGATCTCTAACTCAACTTTATGATTTATTTTAATGTGCATTCATTTGCACAAGATTGGGAATTATTAACAAGAAGTCTGTACTTCCTACTTCAGAATACAATTTGGGGACCAGAGAAACAAGATGTTTTTATAAATTTATAATTCTCTGCCTCCTGTTGTTCAGGAGAAACCCTGTTGGTTGGCCTCCAGAGTTTGATGAGGCCTCTTTAAAGACTATTTTTATGCTCCTTTCCTCTTCTGTTTCATTAATTGCTACTGCTGATTTCTCAGAGAATTTTAATTAGAGCTCTTTCACTCTGCTTGTCACCTCAGGCTGTTTCAACAAAGGACACAATTTTAGAAACACAGCAAGTAAGTAGAATTTGGCCATCTCATAAATTTTGTACAAATTTATGAATAACTAAGTGAATAATAGCATGTGTTGGACAACAACAACAAAATGTTTAATTACGGGCAGAGCTACTGAGGGACAGGATGTGGGAAGAAGCTCCATGCAGAAGCTGGCCTCTTTCCTGGGCAATGAAACACTGCACACATACTATTGGAGGAAGCGTCTAGCGCATTCTGCTAATTTCTTTTCAAACCAACTAAGAACCAAAAGAATCTGCCTGCAATGCAGGAGACCCCAGTTGGATTCCTGGGTTGAGAAAGATACCCTGGGGGAGGGCACGGCAACGCACTCCAGTATTCTTGACTGAAGAATCCCCATGGACAGAGGTATCTGGTGGGCTACAATCCATGGGGTTGAAAGAAGTCCTATACGGCTGAGCAATTAAGCACAGCACACAAGAACCAAAAAGCAATTTCCGTTTTGGAAACTACTTATGAGAAAGTACACGTGTCTCAAAAAAACAATACTGTGTGATGTGACTCCACACTGAATACACTTATGCCAAATTTGTGACTTGTCCCACTTGTTCCATTCATCTTTTTATCATTATTATTATTATTATTATTGGTCGAACTGCATGGCTGGTAGGATCTTAGCTTGAATCGCACCTACTGCAGTGTAAATGTCTGGATTCCTAACTACTGGACCACCCGGGAACCCTGCCCCCACATTTGGTCCCTTTCATAATCTTAATGGACATTTCTTTTTCTATACCTCAAAATATAAAAACCTTTAAATATGGTACAGTAAGTAAAATAAAATGTTATGAGAATTTTTTAAAAATCACAGCAGATCTTGAGAACATAAGATCTAAGGATGCACTTACTTGTTCTGCCAACGTCTCCTCAGCTGCCAAGGGCTTGGCGACCTCGCTCTTCTGGGCTGTGGTCTTGGGGACTCACGGCTGCACATGACCCAGCCGCCCGAGGGGTAGGGAGGCGGGGGAAGGGAGGGTGCGGAAGGAGCCCGCCCTGGACCTGGCATCTGGGACCCATTCTGGGACAGGTGAGCACCACCAGCCCTGCTCAACCAGTGGGCTAAGAACCTGCAATCTGGAGAGCGAGAACAGGCATTCCCCAGGACCACTACAAAGCCAAAGCCACGCAGCTCTACTCCGCAACTGACACTCCCAGTTTCTCGTGGACGCCTCGCTTGAAAAGGCCCGCACTCTGACCCCGGAGTCGTGAACCAGAACTAACTGGTGTCCAACTAGCAAGCTTGGGGTTGAAATGGAAGGAAATGCCCATCGGTCCCTTCCTCGTGCTACAGAAACCTCAGTCATCATCTGCAAACACCTGCCAGGCATGTTCAGCCTCAAACTTAGCTCAGCCCTGCTGGGGGAAGGCTGCCAGTCGAGGCCAATCAGCTCCTTTTCCTCCGGGAAATGGAGGCTGTGCAGGAACCCGAGACGGAAGTCAAATGGAGGCTTGACTTCTGGAGCAGCAACCATGTGCGGAGGCCTAGGATCAGGAGGACAGAGAGAGAATCTTCTGCCTTTCCCCACACAGGCTGGCTCCGTCCATCCCTCCGCCAGGGCCCCCTCACTTTCCCCGTGGTACCGCCCAGAAGCCGAGGATTGCTACGGATGCTCAGCAGCACGGGCTTCAGGCCTCTGGACACGGTGTCTCCCTCCCGAGTACTACCTGGAGGGCCAGCTCTCCTCCGCAGGCTCTCCTCCGCAGCCCAGAGCCTTGCGACCTCTGACCTCCGAGACTTGTCAGCGAAGTCAGGCATGAGTGACCCAGAAGAGTAGGAGGGCTCCACTGTTAATACTTCGTATTATACCTTCATCTCTTAAGATTCTTTGTCACTTAAGTATTGTCCATTAAAGAGTTTCTTCTAGGGAAAAAAGGAATAATTTTTAAAATACAATTTTTTACATGAGGTTATTCACCTAACTTCTGAAACAGCATAGTGGAATATTAAAAATAATTGCAAGTCATGAGCATCTTATGATTTTCGATGCATTGACTACTGCATACAAAATGTCAGCAGTGAGTGTTATTCACCTACCCTGTTAAGGGTCTGACAGCGAATCCTACCCGGAGATGACATTCATCATCCCCAGGTTTCTCCAACCTAATGGCACTAGATTCGTATCAAAGGCCACCAGTTCTGCCCAGTCCATTTCATCAGCCTCTTCTGCTTCTCCCACTCAGGTTGGAATTTGTCCAACAGAGAGTTTAACAAGAGGGAGAAAACCATTCTCAGAAAAATTTACCTTAAATTTAATGATCAGGGAGTGTTTTTCATGTGCTCTAAACTAAGTGGGCATGGCATCTTGCAGACATTTCAAAACTATTGAACCCTGTAGTTAGTCATTTTTATTCATTTTTTTCTTAATTTTTTCTTCATGACAAGTCACTTTTTCGATAATCAATAGACTCCCTATAAATAACTAATGGTAAAACTCGAGTAAGGCTTTGATTTTGAAGAAATATAGTAAATGTCATAAATCTTTTATTCTAAACTTACCTCAGATCGCAGCCATGTACTAGTACCCTTTTTACGGCAGCATAATGTGTATGATTAGTGTTCAGTTAATGGCAAACATAGCATAATCAAACTTATTATAATTAATTCCTTAGATGGAGTTTGTTTAAAGTAGGTATAAACCACACAGAAAACATGTCCCTGTCTGAACATTAATTCTAAACAATAATAATCTAGACCAAAAATTTTGTGAATTATAGTTGATCAGAATGCCAAATTGATAACCCAGAATTATGATTTGTAATTAAAGGCTGTACTTCCCAAATTTATGCAATTGAAGAAATGAAAGCTGATTAATTACACTATAGCAGCTACCCCAGGCTGCATACAGAGGCACAGATGGCTAATTGGCTTCAGTTGGTAGAGGGTCATTTTAATTCAGTTTTCTTTAAATTTTGTTATAAAAATTTTCAAAGCTGTAAAGAATGGTTGGTGATAAATATGACCCTTCACAGATGACCTGGTTTCTATCCCTCTCCCCGCCCTCCCCCCAGGTTTGATAGAGAAAGTGACAACTGAACTATCCACATCCATCTGTCAGCTAATTGATATCCATTGCAGCAGCTTCTGTGCAGATTTCCAGCCTCTACATGCACCTCTGTATAGTGTCTCCTGTGTAAATCTTGGGCTCCATTCCCACCTTAGCTTCACAGTGTATGCAGCTCACAATATTCCAGAAACCTGGGTGCACAGGTGAGTAGTGATGCCTTCTCCACAAAAGGGTTAGTTTTGTGTCGTTTCTAATTGAGTATAATTTGCCTTGTTCTCATTTGCAGAAGCAAGTATTTCATCTTGAAACTTAATCGGCATGGATGTATCCAAGTTTTTAAAATCATTTACACTTTTATTTCCAGTCCAGTGCACATTCCTTTTCCCTCAAGTCTTCTCTCATTCTCCTATTAAAAATAACTGCATGTTATCAATATATCATAACAGAAACAGAAAGTGCCCATCTTCACATAGCGATTGCCCTAAATGTTTCATTTTTTATGTTTGAGTTTAAATGACTGATGCCAATTAACACAGGGTGAGAATGCACACACACATACAAGGAGATGGAGAGTATTTAAGAATAGAAAGAAATCACTTTGATTCCTATCAAGTTGTGAGTGGTAAATATTTTGTGAGATTAGTACCTTGATAAAGTGAAACTTAGGCAAGAGTTACTTGAGTTACAATAGAAATTAACCACAATTATGCATGGAACATTGCCAGGTTTGAGGTTAATTCTGCTATGTATTATTTTCTTGAATAACATAATTAGAGTAATATTATAATAATTATTTTAAATTTCTTATGGATTAAGTCTGTAAGAGAATACTGATTATATCAAATTAAAGATGATAAGAGAATAGTAATTTTCTAATGGATTTATTGTACCCATTGCACTTAGCATCTCAAAAAAAGGCTAAAAGAAACAGTTTTAGTAAAAAGAGAAATACTTTTATCTTGGTCTGTATTTTTGCAAATGGAAACTGCAAAATTTATGAGTCAATTATAACAAAAATTTTACCTTTGTATGTAAAAAAGAAAAATTACCATCTATATATCTCACATAAACATTCTTTAAAATCCATGGGAGGATTCTTTTACACTTTTTCTCTTTCTTAACTTTATGAAGTGTTTTAGGAGGAGGATGTATCATGTCACAAACTGCTACTCAAATGTTTTCATAATTTTTAAACTTTTAGTATATCCTTATTGATTCTAATTCACCTGGAAAAACTATGTAGCCAGATAAATACTGAGAAAGCTATATACCCAGAGCTTCTGTTTATGTATGTGGGAAATTTAGTCTTGTTTATTTTTCTATTGTTTCTCTATTTTGTTTTACTTATTTTGCTCCTGATCTTTATTATTTTCTTCTTTTAGTTTTTATCTTAGTTTGATCTTTGTTTTCTGGTTCCTTGAGTATAGATTCAGACTGTTTACTTGTGAACTTCTTTCATTTTTAATTTTTTAAATCTGTTTTTAAAATTTTTATTGCAGCATAGTTGGTTTACAATGTTGTGTTAGTTTCTGCTGTAAAGTGAATCAGTTATACATATACATGTATCCACTCTTATAGATTCTTTTCCCATGTAGGTCATTACAGAGTATTGAAAAGACTTCCCTGTGCTATACAGTAGGTCCTTATTAGTTATCTACTTTATAAATATATAGTAGTGTGTATATATCAATCCCAATCTCCCAATTTATACCTCCCCTCCCCCACTTTCCTGGCTGGTAACCATAAGTTTGTTTTCTGCATCTGTGACTCTATTTCTATTTTGTAAATAAGGTCATGTGTGTGTGTTAAGTCGCTTCAGTTGTGTCTGACCCTTTGCAACCCTTTGGGCTGTAGCCTACCAGGCTTCTCTGTCCGTGGGATTTTCCAGGCAAGAATACTGGAGTGGGTTGCCTTGCCCTTCTCCCGGGGATCTTCCCAATCCAGGGATGGAACCCATATCTCTTAACGTCTCCTGAATAGGCAGGTGAGTTCTTTACCACTAGTGCCACCTGGAAAGCCCAAATAAGATCATTTATACATTTCTTTTTTAGATTCCCCCTTATAAGTGATATCACACAATTTTTGTCTTTCTCTGTCTAACCTTACTCAGTATGAAAATTTCTAAGTTCATTCATGCTGCTGCAAATGGCATTATTTAATTCTTTTTATGACTGAGTAGTATTCCATTGTATATATGTATCCCATCTTCTTTATCCATTCCTCCGCTGATGGACATTTAGGTTGCTTCCATGTCCTGGCTACTGTAAATAGTGTTGCAGTGAACATTGGGGTGCATGGTTTTCTCCAGATGTATGGCCAGGAATGGGACTGCTGGATCATATGGTAGCTCTATATTTAGCTTTTTAGGGAATCTACGTACTGTTCTCCATAGTGGCAATACCAGTTTACGTTCTCACCAACAGTGTAGGAGAGTTCCCTTTCCTCTACACCTTCTCCAGCACTTAATGTTTGTAGACTGTCTGATAATGGCCGTTCTGACCAGTGTGAGGTGGTACCTCATTGTATTTTTTATTTGATCTTTCTTCTTTTAATGTAAGCATTTATTGCTTTAAACTTCTTTTTTTAGAACTGATTTTACTATATTTCATAAGTTTTGTTATGGTGTGTTTTCACATTTTATGCTATTTTCTAATTTCCCTTTTGATTTCTGTTTGACACATTGGTTGTTCAAAAGTACTCATTTCTACTGCATGATCTCACCTATGTAGAATCTGAAAAACAAAATGATAACAGACTCTCAGAGAACAAGAAGTGGTTGCCAGAAGGAAAGGGGTGGGTTGGGGGTGAAATAGGTGAGGAGGATTAAGTGGCATAAATCTCCAGTTATATAACTAATAAGTCACATGGATGTATTAATAATATACAGCATAAGAAACATGGATCAATGATATTGTAATACCTTTGTATGAGGACAGATGGTTACTTATCATTGTCATCATCTTATAATGTATGCAAACATCAGATCATTATGTAGTACACTTAGAACTAATGTAATATTGTACAATAACTATATTTCAGTAAAATAAAAAAAAAGAAACAGAAACTAAGAAGTATTAACATTAATTGAGAATTTTTCCAGTTTTTTTTTTTTTTTTCTGCCACTGATTTCTACTTGTATTCCATTGTGGTCAGAAAATATACTTTGTATGATTTCAATTTTTTTTAAATTTGTTAAGACTTGTTCCATGACCAATTTTGTGATGTGTGCTAGAGAAAGATCCAAGCTTAAGAAAAATGCATATTGCCCTGAGGTTAGGTGGAATGTTCTATAAATGTCTATTAGGTTCATTTGGATTAAAACCCTCTGTTTCCTTATTGAGCTTCTGTCTGATTGTTCTATTAATTGTAACCAGTATTGAGATCTACTGTTATTATTGTGTTATTTTCTAGTTCTCCTTTTCATTCCTTCAATGTTTGCTTAATATATTTGCTTCAATTTGGGGTGCATGTATATTTACAGCTATTGTATCCTCTTGGTAAATTGACCTCTTTAACATCATATAATGTTTTTGTCTGTTGTGACAGCTTTAACTTAAAGTCTTTTGTCTTGCATAAGTATGGCCACTCCTGCTCTTTTGATTATCATATATGGAATATCTTTTTCTGTCCTTTCACTTTCAGGTGTGTCCTTAAATCTAGACAGCATATGGTTGGATCTTGTTTACTAATCCATTCAGTTATGCTGTTTATTCTCATTGTAGAATCTAATTTATATCTAATATAATCAATGATAGAGAAGGACTTACTTTTGCCATTTCTTTGCATCGTTTACTGTCTTGTAGCATTTTTGTCCCTGTTTTCCTGTCTTGCCACTTTCCTTAGTGTCCTGATGAGTTTTTATAATGATACACTTCAATTTCTTTCTTATTTTCTTTTGTGTATCATCTATATTGTGGTTGCTTTCTTTGTGGTGACAATGGGCCTTACTTAATACATATTATATTTAAAACATTGTTTTATGCTGATAATAACTTCACTTTTAAAAATTTTGTTATAACTTCACTTTCAGTTCAGTTCAGTTGCTCAGTCATGTCCGACTCTTTGCGACCCCATGAATCACAGCATGCCAGGCCTCCCTGTCCATCACCAACTCCCAGAGTTCACTCAAACTCATGTCCATCGAGTCAGTGATGCCATCCAGCCATCTCATCCTCTGTCATCCCCTTCTCCTCCTGCCCTCAATCTTTCCCAGCATCAGGGTCTTTTAAAATGACTCAGTTCTTCACATCAGGTGGCCAGAGTGTTGGAGTTACAGGTTCAACATCAGTCCTTCCAGTGAACACCCAGGACTGATCTCCTTCAGGATGGACTGGTTGGATCTCCTTGCAGTCCAAGGGACTCTCAAAGAGTTTTCTCCAACACCACAGTTCAAAAGCATCAATTCTTCGGCACTCAGCTTTCTTCACAGTCCAACTCTCACATCCATACATGACCACAGGAAAAACCATAGCCTTGACTAGACAGACATTTGTTGGCAAAGTAATGTCTCCGCTTTTCAATACTTCACTTTCAGTTCAGTTCAGTCACTCAGTTGTGTCCAACTCTTTGCGACCCCATGAATCGCAGCACGCCAGGCCTCCCTGTTTATCACCAACTACCAGAGTTCACTCAGACTCATATTCATCGAGTCGGTGATGCCATCCAGCCATCTCATCCTCTGTCGTCCCCTTCTCCTCCTGCCTCCAATCCCTCCCAGCATCAGAGTCTTTTCCAATGAGTCAACTTTTCACATGAGGTGGCCAAAGTACTGGAGTCTCAGCTTTAGCATCATTCCTTCCAAAGATCCCAGGGCTGATCTCCTTCAGAATGGACTGGTTGGATCTCCTTGCAGTCCAAGGGGCTCTCAAGAATCTTCTCCAAAACCACAGTTCAAAAGCATCAATTCTTCGGTGCTCAGCTTTCTTCCCAGTCCAACTCTCACATCCATACATGAGCACAGGAAAAACCATAGCCTTGACTAGACGGACCTTAGTCAGCAAAGTAATGTCTCTGCTTTTGAATATGCTATCTAGGTTGGTCATAACTTTTCTTCCAAGGAGTAAGCGTCTTTTAATTTCATGGCTGCAATCACCATCTGCAGTGATTTTGGAGCCCAAAAAAATAAAGTCTGACACTGTTTCCCCATCTATTTCCCATGAAGTGATGGGACTGGATGCCATGATCTTCATTTTCTGAATGTTGAGCTTTAAGCCAACTTTTTCACTCTCCTCTTTCACTTTCATCATGAGGCTTTTTAATTCCTTTTCACTTTCTGCCATAAGGGTGGTGTCATCTGCATATCTGAGGTTATTGATATTTCTCCCAGCAATCTTGATTCCAGCTTGTGCTTCCTCCAGCCCAGTGTTTCTCATGATGTACTCTGCATAGAAGTTAAATAAGCAGGGTGACAATATACAGCCTTGATGTACTCCTTTTCCTATTTGGAACCAGTCTGTTGTTCCATGTCCAGTTCTAACTGTTGCTTCCTGACCTGCATACAGATTTCTCAAGAGGCAGGTCAGATGATCTGGTATTCCCATCTCTTTCAGAATTTTCCACAGTTTATTGTGATCCATACAGTCAAAGACTTTGGCATAGTCAATAAAGCAGAAGTAAATATTTTTCTGGAACTCTCTTGCTTTTTCCATGATCCAGCGGATATTGACAATTTGATCTCTGGTTCCTCTGCCTTTTCGAAAACCAGCTTGAACATCAGGAAGTTCACGGTTGATGTATTGCTGAAGCCTGGCTTGGAGAATTTTGAGCGTTACTTTACTAGCATGTGAGATGAGTGCAGTTGTGCGGTAGTTTGAGCATTCTTTAGTCATATACAAATTCTCTACTCTTCTTCCCTCATCATACTTTGTGTTACTAATACCACAAATTGCATCTTCTTCAATTTTCTATAGTGTTATCCTTAAAGTTTTCTATACTTTGTCCTTTTAAACTCTATAGCAGAGTTAAAAGTTATTCATGTATCACCATTACAGTCTTACAGTATTTTGTATTTGTCTGTGTGTTTACCTTTACCAGCTGCTTTCATACTTTATATGCTCTGCTGTTGCTATCTAGCATCCTTTCATTTCCACTTGAAGGATTTTCTTTAGCATTTCATGTTGAGTGAGGTCTAGTGCTGATGAACTCCCTCAGCTTTTTACCTGAGGAAGTATTTATTTCTCCTTCATTTTTGAAGGACAGCTTTGCCAGATACAATTTTTTTTTCTTTCATAACATTGAATATATCATCTCATTCCCTCTGGCCTTCAAGGTTTCTGCTGAGAAATCTGCTGAAAAACTGATGAGATCCTTTTTATGTGGCAGATCACTTTTCTCTTGCTGCTTTCAAAATTCTCTCTTTGTGTTTGACTTCCAATAGTTTAATTTTAATGTGTTTTAGTATGGTCTTCCTTCGGCTCATCCTAGTTTAGACCATTAGGCTTCTTGAAATTGGATGTCCATTTCCTTTCCCACAGTAGTAAGTTTTCAGCCATTATTTCTTCAGATCAGCTTTCTGCCTTTTTCTCTCAGTCATCTTCTGGGACTCAAATAATGTGTTTGTTTGTCCTATTGATTGTGTCCCGAAAGTCCCTTAGACTTTTTCCACTCTTCATTTTTCTTGTTTCTCTGAATAATTTCAAATACCTACATTTGAGCTCACTGATTTTTTCTTCTGCCTGATCCAGTACGTTCTTGAATCCACCTATTGATTTTTTTCAACTCAGTTTTTGTATTCTTCAGCTCCAAAATTTCTTCTTAATATTTTTATGTTTTTTTAATATTCTTATTTTGTTTATGCATTATTTTTCTGAGCTTATTGAGCATGTGTGTGTATATATATATATTTTTTATTCTTTGTTGGGTAGTTCATATACTTCCATTTCTTTATGATTGTTTTCTGGAGATTTTTCTTTTAGCATAAACCAACCCTCCACAATTTTGATGTACTCATAACATTTCATGAAGTTGGTCAATATGGTGATGTAAGAACTTACTCTTTTCTGAGGGAAATAAAAGAGTGTTCTGTGTCTGCACTTGTTGCTTTAATTCATCTGTTATAAAGGTCTTTGCTTTCTAGCCCTGGTACCATTTTATGTTGATATGCTTCAAAGAAACTTGGCTTTCCAGTGAACAACACTTGAGGGTTGTTTGCATTTTCTCTTTGGTTTCTAATTTTGTTCTTTCACTGAGAGGCCTGGTAGAGAAACGACTAGAGGATCTTTGTAATGTCAGTTAGATTCATACAAAATTATTGACTTTGCAGATAATAAGTTTATCTAGCCTAACCTCATTTTTCATCCTTTCATTCTCAGAAATGATTTAGAAATGCATTTTGACTCTCAGGGCTTCCCTTGTGGCTCAGTTGGTAAAGAATCTGCCTGCAATGCAGGAAACCTGGGTTTGATCCCTGGGTTGGGAAGATCCCCTGGAGAAGGGAAAGGCTACCCATTCCAATATTTTGGCCTAGAGAATCCCATGGACTATACATGGACAATACAGTCCCTGGGGTCACAAAGAGTTGGACACGACTGAGCAACTTTCAGTTCACTTCTGGAGATTTATCTTGTTCCTTTGATTGGGCCCATGTTTTCCTCTTTCATTGTATATCTTGTTTTACTTTGTACTGAGATTTGAGCATTAAAAAAAAAAAAAAAAAAAAACAGCTACCTCTCCCAGTCCTTATGGACTGGTTTCATACAAGGAAAGAATTGTTGCTTTTAAAAAAGATGCATAACATGAGAGTTGTGAGTTCAAGTTTTATTTGGCGCAATATGAGGACTCTAGTCTGCAAGAGAGCACCTCAGATAGCTCTGAAACACAGCTCCAAAGAGGCAGGGGGAACAGACAGCATATCTGTGACTTTGGTGAAGGGGGAGTACATGCAATCAAGCACATGTTTTTTGTAGAAAGCTTCTGTTGGTTTTGTGAAGCTTCTGCTAGTCATGATAAATGATCATTTTAGTGCTTTTCAAGATGTGAAGGATTTTGGTGCTTTTCAAGATATGAGGAAAATCAAGCATGAGGCTCATAAACTCAGTTTCTGAAAATATCTTACTATCAATAAGACCTGTCCTTGCCAGTTTCCAGAAACACAGAGTGCCTCATTTCTGCTGTCTACCCTGAACTCCTTCAGGGGGTGTTGGAGGTCAGCAACTGCAGTAGCATGTGATTTAATCCTTGCAGAGGTAGATGGCAAGCATCCATGGCAAATGCCAATTTGTGGTTGACCGAATGTTACCAATCAGCTAGAGATTTGGTGATTTTCAAACCTTTCTTGTAGGTGCATCCTCCCTGGATTTGTGTGTGTCAATTCACACTTAGAGAGGTTTTACTTCTTTTGTCAAGAACTTGAATTTCTTGTTTCATCTAGTGTCAGCCTGTGGTCCTTCCTGCTGGTTCTTCTTAAGCTGCCCAACTCTTTTTTGTTCTCAGTTGGGAGCCAGCATTCAGAGTATGCCTGGTCCCATAGATGCTCTGGTGATGAGACATAAACCAGACCCTCACACAGCTTCCAAAGAAAGCCAAACTGTTGGATGCACACTGCACTCTCCCTACTCCCCCTCTCTTCCTGCCAATTCAGAGATCATCAGATTGCATCAGCCTCTGCCTACAGTCCCACAAATCCTCTGGAGCAGCAGCAAGCCTCCCTGCTCTTTTTTGTGTTCCTAAATCCCATGGCCACTGGGCATCTAGAGGATATCATATCCTATTGGAATCACAATCCAGATCTTTCCCAAGGGAGAAGCGGGGAGTTGGGGGGTTTCTCCTATTCATTTTGCACTGAGCTCGGGAAAGTGGTGAGTTAGTTTGTGCTAGTTTAGACCACTCGCTGCCTTTGTTTTGTGTTCAGCACTCAGATTCAGGCAAGAGAGAAACCAGTCCCTTGGATAAACCCCTAAAATGTCTGAATGTCAGACATATGGTCCAGTCTTCTATTTCCCACCCCAGGGAGAAGATGGGAGTTAGGAATTCTCTCCTGGTCACGTGACACTCTGCTGGGAGAAAGGGCTCTGCAAAATGAGTGCCATGAATTTTCCTACTGATTTCATTGTGACTGGTTTTGTGCTTGGGTACAAGAGCCTTTTAACTTGTTTCTGGATTTCTCGCAAAGGAAACTGATCCATGTATTGTTGAATCTAGCAGGGTAAAGAGGGTCTAGGACTTCCCATTATTCTGCAATTCTGCTGAAGCCACCAAACAGAAATTCTTAGTAATTTTTAAAGTACACTCTGTACAAACAAACATCACTTTATCATTTGACTTTTAACTATAAAATAACTGACCCACATAGAAAACTGCTTCCTTCACAGTGTTCACCTTATTGAATCAATGTTGTTTCTTTTTAGCTATAAAGCGTTTTCTTTCTCCTGTTGGCTTACACATGCTGGAAAGAAGCTGTGCCAAGTGAGAAACTGCAGAAATATTCCTGTCAAAAAGTTGTTTTTTTTCTTGGTCAACTGGAATGAAATGTAAGTTTAATCTTTATTCTGGAAGGATTATTTGTCTAATAAAGACCAGGTTTCCTTCCACTTCCCCTCTCCCCTGCTGCTTCTAAGTGAAAGATATAATTTTTTTTTAATGTAGCTGGTTGATTTGATTCAGAGATGTGGTAAATATGCTAAGCATACTAGGTAACTGACTTCAATTCAACAGATTAAAGGTGCCTTTAAAAATCTAGATAAATATCCAATCTATATTGTTGAGCTGCTCAAAGAGGGAAACTGGGGAAAGGAGAATTATTAATCATTTGTAGACTATGGATAAAAGGAATACCCTCTATTGGTATTGGAGGGAGACAGATTTCAGTTATAACAAAGAAGAAAGATGTCACCTAATGTATATGTAAGCTCCATTTTCTCCCAAAAGCCAATTGCAAATTTATTTAAGCAATCAAGTTTTTGTACAGTAACTATCTATGCATTGTGTAAAATGTCATCTAATTTGTAATAATCAACTCCTACCAAGATCGTTATCTATTTACTTACTTATTTAATTTTCAGATTTTATCCCTAACAGCTAAAGCAGCACCAGACACAGTAAAAGTCCAGTAAATGTGGCTTGGCAAGTGAACGAATTTTATGTAATAAGTGACTCCCCAAAAATATATTAACCAGCTCAATTACTAGAGTTAGGACACCCTGGTTTGGTTCCTGGGTGAGGAAGATCCCATGGAGAAGGGAACAGCTACCCACTCCAGTATTCTGGCATGGAGAATTCCATGGACCCTATAGTCCATGGGGTCACAAACTGTTGGACACGACTGAGCGACTTTCACTTGACTTTTCACTTTTCTTCTGACTTAATTAAAGCTTATCCATGGTTGTTTTCAACTGACATATATGTGCCATCTTTTAAACAATTCAAGAGAAAAATTTCCTAATTCTAAAATCACATGAGGAAGAGAGACTCAATGGGAAAAAGAACATTCCAGATTATATGAGAAA